>NW_010366221.1:0-6557 GCF_000414095.1 Morus notabilis | reverse complement strand
CCAATGAGGCTCGGGCGTCGAGGGCTAAATGACGTGGCAGGCATGGGACGACGTGTGGCATGATCGCTGTCTGACGTGTCGATGTGAATTTTCCCACACAACAGCTGCCCCCCAAGTCGAGGCTTTTCTTCGGACTGCCTCGAGCTACGTCTGGGGTTTGCTCTGGCCCTCCTTTCGTTTGTTTCGGGCGTGGGAGCCTAACTCTGAACCTCTTTCGCAATGATGGTCCTGGCACTTCAGAATCCCTCGAGAAGCGCAAACGCGCGTCCGTTCAATCGCCAGGCTAACGTGGCCTCTCATTTGAATGGACGAACCTGGGCCGCTGGATTGCGATGTTTTTAGGCTCCCACCCTTCCCCCAGCCATTGGATCAAACTACTGTGCCCCCATCGTTAGATGTGAACATATCTGATTGAACGGTTGGGGGTCGAGGCCCTTGAGTTAATATAAAAGGCCTCTTCATGTCCGAATCACTCGAAAACACCTTGAAGCAGCCGAAACTCTGCCAAAATTTTTCTAGGACCGTTTCCTTCTTGCCATTTCGTGGACCATCAGCAGCATTCTTCTCAAGAACTTGTGCACCTCTCCTGCTCCTAATCCTCTGGTAAGTATCTTCGCAAGCTCTCTTTCCACTCATTTCATTTATCGTGTCTGGAATGTGGTGGATTGGTTTCTAAGTGGTGGGAATAGTTGGGAATGGCACGCTAGGAGAGGTTGGAACCTGTATTTGGTAGTGTCCACCATGTTTCAGACTGGCCGTAGGAGTTTTGGGTGATTATGGATTTCTGTTTGGCATTCTGGGTTAGTTTGAATGGTTGTCGCTCTGCTTGAGTGGTCTTCAGTCTAGTTCATGCCTAGGCTTGAACCGTCATCGCTTTAACCCCAATTTTAACCGATAAGACGTCTCAATTTTTAAGCGCCAAACCATATTTCCTTCCTTTCTCGACTTATAGGAACTGACCTTAGATTTTTCATTTATAGTAATGGCTTCTAGAGGGATAAAACTTTGAGGGGGATCATCTTCTGTGCCTCTCGTGAGGCGGAATCCAACCCCAGCCGCCAAGTCTCCCTCATATTCTACCGCCAGCAATTCGCTTCTGATGGAGTTTGAGCGCTACGTTCCTGACCCACGCGAAGATGAGGACAGCGTCGACCGCCTGGTCGAAGGTGAGGCTGACTCTTCCAGCAGTAGCGACTCCTTGGTGGGAGGCGTCATGTTTGGCTGTAGCGGCCGACTCACGGGTGTCCCTGTGGCCTCCATAGGGGCAGACGAGGATCAGCCGTCCTTTACCGCCGACTTTGTCATACCGAAGACGCGAAAGAGGGACATCGTTCGCACATTCAATGAGTGGCACGTGGACGGCCGGTGGTTTGAGTATCTCCTACTGAATCCGCACTTTAGGGTGAGCCAACCACCCCCAGGCTACATGTCCATATACACCCGGGCCCTTATGGCGGGGATGACGCTCCCCATTTATCCCTTTGTTAAGTCTATGTGCGACTCCATGGCATCTCCCCCATACAACTGGCCCTGAACTTTTGGTATATTTTCGCTAGTATGTGGATTTTTTGGGACCAAAGATTTGATATAGATCTGCCTTTGGACGAGTTCCTTTTTGTATATAAATTATGCTAGACCCCTAGGTGTGATGGCTGGTATTTTCTGGGTGGTCACGGGTGATCCCAGCCTATCTTAGGAAAATTGATACTGGGGTTGCCCTCGTCGTCACATGCCTAGAAGTTGATGTTTTTTATGGTAAAGGGCATGTTCGACGTTCACCCAGCTGACCCGCCCTTCAAGCGCCGAGGTGTGAGTACATCTTTTAGGACGTTGAGTGAGTTTCCTTCGACCGTTTGTTTACAGCTATTGCTTGTTCTATCATATACCGCTGACTCTTTTTGCTCTGCAGTTCCCCAGGACCGTCCCCAGCTTTCTGGGAATCGCCTCGCAAGGGTGAAGAAAGCCTTTGACTTCCTGGAGTCCTTTCGTCACGTCAGCACCTTGCTAACACGTGACAACTTGGAGAATTCTGGTTTGTTGCTTTCCCTTCCTTCCCCTGACAACACCGCCGAGGTCAAAGATTTCTTCAACCTCACAGCTGGAGGTTAGTTGCAGTTTTTTTTAAGTGTCATCGGTATGTATTTCTGACTGGCTGTGATGCAAATATGAAGAAATTGCAACTATGCGTGCCTGGCGTGAATAGGCATTCCAAGAAGCCGAAGCCAAGTGAGCAGCCGAGCGACTTTGTTGTGGCCAACGTCCCGCCGAGGCCCTCATCTACAATCGGGCCCTCATCTTCTTGGGAGACTCCAAGACCAAAGAGGCCTCGTCCGACTGAGGCGTCGGCGCTGGAGGCAGAGCCGTCACCGGTAATTGATATTACCGATGCTCTTGATGCTCCTGAGGCCCCTCCACCCCAAAAACGTTTGCTGCTTCCCAGGGAAATGGTCCTTGACCCACAGTTCATTGTCCCCGATGTTGCTCCGGCCCAGATTGAAGCGGCACTGAATCTGCCACTGCATTTTTCCCTCGTCTTCCAGGCCTTGTACGAGTCCTTCTTTGAGCAGGTCTGGAAGAGCGCGACCCGGGCTTCCTTAATCGACCATACTCTCAGCAGATCTTTCTCCAGATCCATGTATACTTCGCCTCCTATGTGCCATGCATTTTCATCTTTCTTTTTCCCTTATTAACAGGTTTTCTTTGATTTGGCAGTCTCTTGTCCTCTCTCTTCTTAATTTTCTAGATATGGTTAAGGTGGAAGAGAGGAGTAGGGGAATGGACCGCGTCGAGGGGCATTTGAAGGCTCTCCTGAAAAAGAAAAAGGACAATAACGAGGAGACATCAAAGAAGCTTACCCGTGTCGCCCAGGAGCTGAAGGAAGTTAAGGCGGATCTGGAGCGTGCTAAGAAGGAGAATGAACTCGTCTGTAAACAGGCTGCCGACTCTAAGAATGCCTTCCGAAAGGAGGGATACAACCTTGGTAAGCAGGAGGGTTATGACCTGGGCAAGGTGGAGGGAGTTAAGGAGTTTGTTGCTTCCACCGAGTTCGTTCAAAATAATGTGGTCGTCGCTGCTAGGGCCGTCAAGGATTTTAAAGCCTCTGAGGAGTTGCACGATATGCGCGCCAGTGACATGTTGTCTGTTTGCGAGCAGGTCATGGCAAGGATTAACAAGCATCTGCCTGGCCTCGACCTGGACTTTCTCTATGAGCCCCCTTCAGACGACGAAGGTTCTCCTACCGAAAGTGGAGGCGACGAAGGCAGCGGCGGAGCTGGGGACGCGGTAGCTGGTGGTAAGGACAACCAAGGTGGTGGAACTGGGGACGCGGCAGCTGATGGCGGTGAGGACAACCAGCGTTGTGGAAGTGACGAGGCCTAGGCTGCTGGGAGTTGAATTATAACTTTTTTTCTCCTTTTTTTTGTAATAGTTTTTCACTTATTCAGACAATGGATTATATATACACACATATATTATATATTTATATTTTGGTTACATACATTTGATTGCCTTTATTTTTCAAGTCTTGCCGTAATTCTGCTAAGCGAACCGTCTCTCCTCCTTGGAGGGGGCGATGTCTCATTTTTGCTTTAGCAAATTCCTTAAAATATGCTAAGTAAATCGTCTCTCCTCTTTGAGGAGATGACATTTTATTTTGCCCCTTAGGGTCATTGTCTTGGAAAATTCCTTAAAATTTGCTAAGTAAATC
Organism: Morus notabilis; assembly: GCF_000414095.1. Taxonomy (NCBI): domain Eukaryota; kingdom Viridiplantae; phylum Streptophyta; class Magnoliopsida; order Rosales; family Moraceae; genus Morus; species Morus notabilis. The sequence goes on along the minus strand of NW_010366221.1, from coordinate 2,851 downwards.
GTCTCTCCTCTTTGAGGAGATGACGTTTTATTTTGCCCCTTAGGGTCATCGTCTTGGCAAATTCCTTGAAATTTACTAAGTAAATCGTCTCTCCTCTTTGAGGAGACGGCGTTTTATTTTGCCCCTTAGGGTCATTGTTTTGGCAAATTTCTTGAAATTTACTAAGTAAATCGTCTCTCCTCTTTGAGGAGATGACGTTTTATTTGGTGTGTTTTTTGTGAACCGTAGACCCTTCACTCCCCTATGTATGTGTGAAAAACTTTGATTTTTAGACAGACATATTTAAGGGGTTAATTTTTGGACACGTGTTATGAATAAGCTTTGTTTCTATTAATGAAATGTCAAACACAATTAAAGTATGTAAGAATCTGTACACTATTGGTAATACTATTTTAACTTCTTTGTATCCGGAGGGTTTGGCGTCGACGTGGTCTGCTTCTCTCCGCTTCGTCGTTTCTGATTATCTTGCTTTCCCGAGGTCGACCCATGTTCTGGTCCTTTATTTTTATTGGACCTGTGCTCAGGATCGTTCGCATCGGCTTCTTCTGCGTTGATATACCCTGTGCTCGTGCCAAAAACTCTTTATAGGTGGCCGGGGGCTTCTGATTCAGGTCGCGCTTAAACGGTGTGGTCTTTTTCATATTGGACAGTGCCCCCATAAGAGCCTCCCGGTTCGTCACGTCCGTTGTAGTGGCGACGTCTGCCCCGTCCCTGGCAAGCCATTCTTTTAATGACTCGTTCAGTTTTTGATATACCATTGTCAGGTTTTGCTTTGGCAGGATATATTTCTTCACCCCAATGAACTGAAGGGAGAAGGCTTCCTTTAGCTCCTCCCAGCTGAAGATGGACTCTGGTTTGAGTATCTGGAACCATCTTCGGGCCGAGTCCGTCAAGTGGTTTCAGAATGCTTGGTACACTATCTTCTATGCATATCCATGCAGGAGCATGTGTCACGTGTACATCTCCAAGTGATCGTCGGGATCCCCTCTTCCATCGTACGGTGGGATAGTCGGGGACTTGTATTTGTCGGGTAAAGGTGGCGCCATGATTTCTGCGGTAAAAGGGTGGTCGTGAGTTCGGCTGGGTGTGATGTCAACGTTGACTACTTCCGCCACTTGTCCAAGGTTCTTTTGTAGGTGGTTCACCTGGCTTCTGACATCTTTATTTGAACCGGCGATGTCACCAGTGAACCTCTCTTCAAGGCTTGTTACACGTTCCATGATGGCTTTAGCCTCTTCCGTAGTAATCGCAGAGCTGGCTCCTTTTGAGGCTCATGCCTTCTTCGTATTCATCTTATCCCCCAGGTCTCCACCTTCTTACACCGACCCCGAATCTCCTGGGATATCCTTTCCCGGGTTCCGAGGTGGCGCCTCAGGGTTTTCCAGACCGGCGAGTGCTCTTCTCTCCTGGGCTCGTCGCCCGGTAGCCCTTGTCGGCTACCAAGGGACTTAGACATTCGAGGTCTTAGGTTATCTCCCCTGACGTTTTCACTGTCCCCGATCCCTTCTGGGGCACCTTGGCGGTCACCAGCATCTTAGCTCCCAGCCATGACAGCTTCTGGTGGTCTTGGGGCATCTTCTAGGGGAGGCATGGATTTTCTTCCCTCCAATCGCTCGACAATAGTCGTTAGTCCTCGAACCAAGTCGGTCATAATGTCCAGCCGGGCCTGCATCTGAGTTGGGTCAAGCTGCGGCGTGTCTGTGGGTGGAGCTTCATCCCTTACCAGGGGTTGTCTCCCCCGGTCGTGCTGATTCCTCCCAGCCCCACTATTGGTCAGATTTTCCTCCGTTTGGCTGGTCGGATTCGAAGCACCGTTTTTCTTTGGTGGAGGCATGGTCGTTTGTTGTCCGGGGTTGAACACGCGAACTAGAGATTCTGGGTTCGGTCCCCAGTAGATTCGCCAATTGTTGACGGTGGAATTTCGTCAACAAGTCCTTACCGGATTACCTTTCAATAGCCTGTTGGGTTACCGGTTAGGAACTGATGGTTTCACTTAATGTATTGGATTTTGTAGTAGGGTTTTTGCCAAGTTGTGAAGTGAATGAGATTGAGCTTTCTGAAATTAAGGACACACAAGAAGTTTATAATGGTTCACTCTGTTAATCAAGAGCTACATCCACTATGTTGTATTTCTCTTGATTTTGCTTTCACAAATTACATGCACGTAAAGAAAAATCTCTTCATCCCCTCCCTCTCTCATCTTTCTCTCCAAAGGCGGCCTCCTCCCTTTTATAGTGGTAATTCCATGAGTCTCTGTCCAATGGGAGGCGGTTTGGACTATTAGACCGTGTCCTTCATGGAGCCTGCCCACTCGAGTGGCATATGGCCTCTTTTGTACAGACCGTAGCCTGCCATTACCTTTTGGACTGTTCACTCATCCAATTTGTCCCCCCATTACGGCTCTGTAGATCTCTGTAATAGCTAGTAATCTGTTCCAGGCGGTTTTAGGGGCTTGTAAGCATTTCTTATGCAACTGACCTTCTCCAAATCCAAACGCAACCTTCTCAGGAGTCTTCCTTGGGACGCAGGTCCAGGTGCTTACAGTCTGCCGTCTGCGCCTATGCTGACCTCTGCCGAGGGTCTTTTCTCCCGGCCGACTTCATCACGCCACTCTTGCAGACCTCGATTGTGTATAGGGCCGACGGTCTCAGTTTTCTTATACATTTGGCTCTCCTATCATACAGTAGAGACCAATGAGGCTCGGACGTCGAGGGCTAAATGACGTGACAGACATGGGACCACGTGTGACCTGATCGCTGTCCGACGTGTCGATGTGAATTTTCTCACACAACAAATAACAATAATAATAATAATAATCATGCATTACAATTTACATTTTGTTCGGCCACTG
>NW_010366220.1:0-838 GCF_000414095.1 Morus notabilis | reverse complement strand
TCTACAAAACTAAGTGGTTGATCTAAAGTAGCTATCATTCGTGCAACTTTCATACGATCTACTTGCGAATCGTATTTCCAAGTGGTCAGACCACCGGTTGCGCGATCAAAAGATAATTGTGTTTGGTAGAGTTCGGATCTGCTAGATTGGCTAAACTTTTGAAGACACTTTTTAGAGTGTCTTCTCAAGTGTGTGGTGCCGTGAATAGTATCACCCGTGAATAGTGTCACCTTGTAATTTAGATCAACAATATTTACACTGAGCTATATGTTTAGTGTTACCTTCATTGTCGATCTCATCAATTTTGTTGAAGTGATCCCAAACTGTCGAGGTGCGCTTGCATTTCCTCCTAGAGGTTGCAACACTTGCAGACGCAGTCGCACTGGCACTCGCCGCTTCTCCACGCCCACTTTCCATGTTGTGTTGGGCATCAACGGGAATACTACTATAACCAAAAGGATCCATTATAAAAAAAATAAGAGCGATTTGAGAGAGAGAACTTTAGGATAATGTGATAGTTTTTGGACAAATTTTGAAAGAGATTTGAGAGATCGAGAGAGATTGAGAGAAATTGAGAGAGATTGTGAGAAATTGAGCGGAATTGAGAGAGTTTGAGTGTGAAAAATGTGTGGAGAATGAGGGGTATTTATAGGGAAATTTTTGGGTTAAAAAATTAATTTTTGTTCAAAAAAATCAATGTGCAACGGCTACTTAGGTTCGGCGGGTCTGTTTCGGGCGGGTTTCGGGCATATTAGGGCAGCAACGGGCAAAAAAGTAGCCATTGGATGAGTTTTTGGACAATTCGGGCTTTCGGGCAAATTTGGGTTTTCGGGTCGGG
>NW_010366219.1:0-811 GCF_000414095.1 Morus notabilis | reverse complement strand
ACCAAAACTTTTCGCCGTTCCCGTGGCAGTCGTAGATCGTGAAGAGAGGTTCGATCCAACAGCTGATGGGCCCCATTACCACACCAAAAGTTATCGTCGTTTCCGTGCCATTCGTAGATTGCGAAGAGAGCTTCTTTAATCTGACGGTTGATGGGCCCCGTTACGACACCAACATTTGTCGGCCTTCCCGGGGCGATTGTAGAGTGCGAAGATAGCTTCGATCTCACGACTGATGGGCCCCGTTTCGACACCAAACGTTGTCGCCATTCCAGTGGCGGTGGTAGAGCGCGAAGAGAGCTTCGATATAACCTCTGATGGGCCGGCCCCGTTACGACACCAACATTTGTCGGCCTTCCCGGGGCGATTGTAGAGTGCGAAGATAGCTTCGATCTCACGACTGATGGGCCCCGTTTCGACACCAAACGTTGTCGCCATTCCAGTGGCGGTGGTAGAGCGCGAAGAGAGCTTCGATATAACCTCTGATGGGCCGGCCCCGTTACGACACCAACATTTGTCGGCCTTCCCGGGGCGATTGTAGAGTGCGAAGATAGCTTCGATCTCACGACTGATGGGCCCCGTTTCGACACCAAACGTTGTCGCCATTCCAGTGGCGGTGGTAGAGCGCGAAGAGAGCTTCGATATAACCTCTGATGGGCCGGCCCCGTTACGACACCAAAGGTTGTCCCCGTTCCCGTGGCAGTTGTAGAGCACGAAGATAGCTTCGATATGATGAATGATGGGCCCCGTTATGACATCAAAAGATGTCGCCGTTCCCGTAGCGGTTGTAGAGCGCAAATAGAGATTAGATCTA
>NW_010366218.1:0-1614 GCF_000414095.1 Morus notabilis | reverse complement strand
TTTTTTTTTTTTTTTTAATTGAAATCAAAGAATCTACCTTTATTGTTTTAAATACAAAGATTGATCCACGTATTTTTTCCAAAGGAAATCCAGATTTTGACCTGTTTTAGTTACACAAAAGTCACAATTAGTTATAGTTTCAGTCAAAACCATTACAAAGGATAATTGTATCAACGGAATTTTTTCGGTTAAAAAAATACATGGGTGAATTTCATCCGATTAAGAAAAAGATAGGGACTGATTTCAAAATTTTCTAAAAACGCATAATGGGATTTTTATATTTGGATTTACTACATGAAAAAAAAAAAAAAAACATTTTTTTTTTTTTTTTTTTTATCCCTAAAAAATTTAAAATCAAAGAGTTAGTAGTTATCATCAGCGTTTGTGAGTAGAGAGAGCTGTTCACTTATAATATGAGGTCATGGAGGATGGGCCCCATGTGGGCCAAGGGAAAGGCACCCAAAAAGCCCATTAGAGAAGAGAGTGGAGGCCCCTATGTGCCCACAAACAGCAATTCACAGTGGTATAGAAAGTTAAGAGTACTAACAAAAAAACCACGTTCCCTTCTCTCACGTCCACTTCTTTAGTTTTTATTTATTTATTTATTATTTATTATTTAAATTATTTTTTGCCTTTTCTCTCCCTCTTTATTTACTCATGTCCATTTCTGTGATGTTAGACCCATATGGATAAAAAGGATAAGCCTTTGCCATATTTCACTTTAAAGTACGTTTGGTAACATTCTGTGCGTCACCTTCCAAACAACCCATGAAGAACAAAAGACACAATCCTCCTATTACAATTATGAGGGTGTAAAAGTAGCTTTAAGCCAATAATATTGAATTATTCAACTTGACCCAAAACTGCTGAAATTAAAAAGCTGTGAATATTTATATCCACATTCTCCAATAGTGGAATAAAATTTTGGTTCTCCTCTATATTTTTATCACGTTCACTTTTGAGCAGTCGAACTCGAAAGTAAGTTTTTATAATTTATGTTTCTTGAATTTTATGTTGTGTTTGATAGGAAAGAAAGTAAATAAGAAGGAAGAAAGGATATATAACACCTAGGCGGAAAAAATTGAGAGGAAAATCGAGGGAATATAAGGCCTCATTCACTTTGCAGATTCGAGTTGAGATGTGACATTTTCTGAGAGTTTTAAACTGTAAAAATTTAGAACTGAAAACTTAAATTAGTGAAATAAACGAGGCGTAAGAGTCGTTCCACTTTTCCCTCCTACGAAACAAGACCCTGATGTAATTGTAAATTCAACTAAAGATATCCCTTATAGTGGAATAAAACTTTGGTTCTCAAAAAAACTTTCATCAAATTTACTTTAGAGCTGTCAGATGCTTTAGGTTTTTCAGGTTCCCATGAATTCTGATGTAATTGTAGAATTGTTCTACATATATTTTGGAAAAAAGAAAAATCAACAAGTCGTTTGAATTCTGAACCTGAAAACCAACCAATGGTTTGGTTTTAAGAAGTACATGAAGTTCTGCTCACGCGAGGACAAAGAGTTGAAAAGGCATTTTTCAACTGAAAAAACAAAGAAAAAAAAAGAAAAAAAAAAAGAGAAGAGGCCACCTTGCTAAGGGCTTTGCAGTTATCAG
>NW_010366217.1:0-1562 GCF_000414095.1 Morus notabilis | reverse complement strand
TACGTAGTAGCCCCAGAAACCACAAGGATGAACATTTTAATCCTAAAATCTATGAAAGTAGTACATGACACCTAGAATTAGAGACTTTCACAACAGTTGTATCGAAAGGATATTACGATAACCCAGGACCAAGATCAGATAGATCTGATACTGGAGTCTCAGCCGAATCAAGGATAGAAATGTATAGTCTAAGTTTATGTTAAGTTAAAAATAGTTCCGAGATCAATCACGACGGATTTCGTGGTAGGGTTGCCTAGAAAATCTGATAGTAACGTTGCGATTTGGATAATCAGAAACTGATTGACAAGATCTGCACATATTTGCTTATCAAACTCAGTTATTCTATTAAGAGACCATCATTTCACGAGTGTACATGACGTAATGGGGTCAAGTTAAAGTTTAGTACAGCTTCCCACCGCAGACATATGGCCAACCTGAGAAGACCATCCAGACCCTAGAAGATATGCTGAGAGCATGTGTTATGGATTTTAAAGAGAACTGGGATAGGAAGTTACCTTTGATAGGGTTTTCCTATAACAACAACTATCACACGTCAATAGGAATGACACCTTTCGAAGCTCTATACGGAAGAAAATGCAGGTCCCAAATTCACTAGTATGAACCTGGGGAGAAGCATCTAGAAATAATATACTTTATCAGGAGAACCACAGAGGATGTGAGGCTTACCACAAAGAGGTTCGATACAACTCACAGTCGCTAGAAGAGCTATGCGCATAAACGCCGCAGACCTATAGAGTTTTAGGTAGGAGACTTAGTTTCCTGAAGATAACACCGATGAAAAGAGTAGTAAGATTCGGTAAGAAAGGGAAACTCAACTCAAGATACATCGGACCCTTGAGATCCTCGAAAGGATGAGTAAAGTCGTATATAGACTAGCATTGTCGCCAGAATTAGTTTCTGAATGCAACGTCTTTCACGTATTGATATTAAAGGAGTATGCGACAGATCCATCGCATGTATTGCACCAAAAACCTGTCGAAGTGTACGCAGTCCAGATCCTAGCTCGCGAGGAGAGAACCTTAAGGAATAAAGTAATTCCTCGGGTTAAAGTCTTGTAGTGAAATCATAATATCGAGGAAGCTACTTGAGAACGCGAATAGAATATGAGGAAAAGCTACCCTGAGTTGTTTTAATTTTCGGGACGAAAATTCTTAAGGGGGGTAGATTGTAATGACTGAGAAAATCCCAGACCTTAAATAATACAATTTATGTATTTAAGCCAAGGATTTTCTTAGACAAATATTATGTGACTGAAGGATTTATGGAATTAATATATGTATTCCTGAATTCTGTAGCAGATTTCATGTTAAGTTCATGTTTTCGATCAAGTAAATTCGATCGATAAATTCTCGCCGTACTTTAAGGAGGAATAATTTCAGTACAAGTATAGTTTTGAGAATCTTAATTTCAAGAATCTCTAAACACAGCATGATGTTAGCAGCGTAAAAAAAACATGCTGACATTTTTAAAGAAGAGAAAATCCTTAATTGCAAGACAGCTAGGTTAAAGTCACAAGATAGATACCTATAGTAGAAGGGTAC
>NW_010366216.1:423444-442070 GCF_000414095.1 Morus notabilis | reverse complement strand
ATATATATATATATATATATATATATATATATATTTCTCGCGTATGTTGTTTAATTTCAGCTATAGTAGACAGTAATAACTAAATAAAATTGAAATAAGATAACTAAGAAGTAAGAATAGAATATTGAACCATCTATAAAGAAATTCCCAAAAATTCAGAAAAAATGGAAATTAAGCTTAAGCGACACGATGTTTTCCCCCCAAATCCATTTCTTACCATCAATGCAACAGCAAGCCACAAAATATGGCGCAAAAATAGTTCAAGTAACGAAAATAGCGATAAAAATCAAAGAAATTAGAGATCCAAAAAAAGAGTTTGAAGAAATTTCGAACAGAGACAGAGAAGAAGAAGAAGAAAGATAAGTTACATGGAATCTGCGTGAGAGCTGCGTATTTTTGCGTGCATTGGTTTCCGCAAGGAGACGACCATTGTTGAGGTATCATCCTTTAATTCTTCGTTTTCCCTCTTTTTTTTTTTTTTTCCTTTCTTTTCTTTTGCTTTTTTATGTGCAATGGCGCGAGCTGAAGAGGGACGGCTCGATGATGAAAGGGTATTTCGGTCATTCTGTCGGCTTATCAGTTTGGGAGTCAGAGCGTCTCTGGCTAAACAAGAACAGACGACGGCGGTTGTTCTCAAATTTAGAGCCCGTTTAGTTCATGAATTAGAATTATAAAATTAAAATTATTTTTGATTTATGTGTATTTTTTATGAAAAAAAATATTATAACGAATTATAAATCATGATTCGAATCAGAGAACGAATCCTCCAATCAGACGGGCTCTAGTTGTAGTTTATAAGTTTATTGATTATCGTTTTATTTTACGCTGCTGTACTTTTTTATTGCGCTTTTACAATTCGTTGTCGCCTAATTATGTGTTATTATCTTGCTAATTTCGTTGTCGGTTTTTCATTTACTTGTCGTTTGTTGTGGTAATTTTCTTCATCAATCTTACGGTTCTATTTTTGTTGTTGTTCTTCATTTTGTGGTCGTTTATAGAAGTGTTTTATCTTTCTTACGTTTATTGTTTGTTTATTTCATTTTCGTTTACGTATTAATCAAGTTTTAATACTTTGTCGTCCTTACATCCTTTAAGCCCTCTCTCACATTTTCGTCTGATAATTTTTCTCCTCGTATTCATGTTGTCGCTTCATTCTTCAAGTCGTTTTTACCGTTGTTGTCGTTTGTGATTTTTAATTGTTGTTTTAAACTTTCTTGTTGTACCATTAGTGTTGTCGTTTTTCATTTTTGGTGTCGTTTCATTTCTCATTGTTTTAGTTTTCGTGGGCGCTTATTGAAGCGATTTGTCCTTCCTCACGTTATTGTCGTTTTGGCAAAAATTTATTTACTTATCTTTGTCGTTTTCAGTTTGTTGTAATTTTATTCTTGTTGTTTTACACTTTTGTTGTCGTTTATTATTATTTTTTTTGTCCAGTTATCGTTAGTATCGTTAGCGATCATTTTGTTATCGTTTTTTCAGTGTTGTTTTTGACTTTGTTCTTTGTTCGTTCTTCCAGTCGGCTTTCCTTCAATTTGTGTCGTCATTGTTAGTATTATTAGTAATTTGTCTTGTCGTTTGTCCATTTTATTTTCATCGCTTATTATTTTAATTTTTTAATTTGTTGTAATAATAGACTTTACCGTTTTTTATTATTCGCCTTTATGTTGTCCTTTATTTTTTTTAAGAGTCTTAAATGCCGACTCTATTTCAAACTCTATTTTAAATGTTATGAAACGTTTTGTTCATAGATTCAGAATCATAATTTAGAATTATTTTTAATTTATGTGTATTTTTTATGAGAGAAAATATTTTAGTGAACTACGAATTATTATTCGAATCAGAGCACGAATTCACCAACCAAACGCACTCTTAATCTCTTGTTTGCCACTTATCAATTTACTCTTATGAAACAAACCACTACAATAATAAGTCACCCTTTTATATCTTATTTATAAAATTGCCACTTGTCCATTATCAATTAAATGTTATTGTTCTCTTTGGTTCTTTTCTTTTTCATTTTCCTTTGTAACTTTTTTATTTATAATTTCGTAATAAAATATTTTAATGTATATATTACTGGGTAAAATGAAAATATTTAATTTCCATTAATTAAAAATAAGACTTGGTTCCTCACGCCAATTAGTTTGCATGAATTTCTCCCAAGTTAAAAAAATCCGATTTTGTAATTGCTTTATTGTGCTGGAAGAACCACTATATATACAATAAGAACTTGATGTGGGTCATCTATCTGTTGTAATTTCAAAGAAATACTGGGCTCATTGCGATCGGTGAAAAGCATATAAAGAAATCAGGGAAGGTTAAATACTTAAATGTAAATCCAAAGAAAGATTAGCCCTATATATACTTGTTTTAATCATTGTGTTCTTAATAAAACCATTGAATTCTCTCTCATCTTTATATGTTTTTTTTGGTTTGGAATAAAACGACGTCTATTGTTATTATATTCTTTCTACGAGTCTAATAATATTGAACACTAAAAAGTATTTATTATAAAATAAAAAAGTTAAAAACCAAATGAAAAATAAAATTGAACACTAAAAAGTATTTGGACTAAAACGATTGGGTTAAAAATTAAAATGATACGACAGTCGTAATCTGACGTTACAAAAAGCTGAAAAAAAGAATGAAATGATTGGCTTAAAAATTGATTAGCACAAATATAAACACAAAACGAAAACCAAAAGGTAAAGAACAATCTTCATACGAGAAATAGCAAAAAAAAAAAAAAAAAAAAAAAAAAAAAAAAAAAAAAAAAAAAACATAACTCCATGTAATTTTTTGAAATAGTTATTAAAAGGTAGAAAGATTTTGCAATAAAAATAATTTAAATTTTAGTAATATAATATGTGAAATGTATGGAGAGAAGATTCTCTATCATTAGTTTAGCTGCTGTAACAAAATTTAATTATATAATTAATTCTCTCATCCTTTTTCGTTATTTTATCTAAGTCTTTTTATCATAAGAAATTTTTAATTTTAAAGAGTGTAAAAAGTAAAAAGAGATGTGTATATAGAATCACCATTCTAAAAACATGCACATTAATTATAATCTTTCATGTTTTGGTAATTTTTTTTTATGGATGTTTTGGTGAAATTTTTGTCATTTCAAATAATTAATTAGGAAATAAACAGTTAGAAAATAGAATTATGATCTGTTTAGTTCGCTGATTTAAATTTTTAATTCGAGTTGATGTGTGACTTTATATTAGTACTTTTATTGTAATAAAAAAATTAAATGTGATTGTTTTTTAAACTTTTTACTATAATAAAATTTAAAACGGTAAAATGAATGATGCGTTAGTGTTCTATGAATATAAATGACTTTATTGCGAAAAAGTCCAAATTAAACTACAAAATAAAAACTGAGCTGTCACGATTGGATCAATTGAATCTGAATCCAAAAGGAATCTTCTCTCATTCAGAGGGGGTGAAATTGACATTTACTACAACCTCACGCGAGACAAGTCCTCACTACAAACAGAATCCAGTAATATCAAAGATTTACCTCAGTTTTTCAACTACTCGCGTTTTCATTGGTCGGTAATTTATCGCCCGACAAAAACCTGTGATTCACCAACTGGTCCACTTCCGAATAAAAACACCGCCCACTTGCATATACAAGTGGAAAAAAATGTTCAAAATACCACTCACTAAAAAGGAAATAAAATAAAATAAAATAAAAGGTGCACAAAATTGTTTAACACATCTTAATGGTCCAGATGTCAGCACCTGATTGGTTGAAGATTTTTCAAACCTTTTTTAGTCCCCGATAATGAAGTGCAAAGATTTTTCAGGCTCATGAAAAGTTCATGAACCTCTCCACGACACGAGCGAGATTCTTCTCTCTCTTTCTCTCTCTTATTGGTCAGTGTAACGCATAATATTAGAAGTAGATGAAGAAGAGAGAGAATATGGAGAATAGGCTTCAATGGAGGCTCTTTCCCCTGCTTGCGATACTCGCTTCATATTTGGTCTTCTTCTACGTCCAAAACCATTCCGAGGTTTGATTCTGGTTTACATACTTTTCTATTATTGAGCTTTATAATTACTTATTATTATTATTATTGTTGTTATTTTGTGAACTGGTCTGTTTTTTATTTTTTTTTTATTTTTTTGTTGGAAGAATTATTTCGTTGATTTCGATGAGATGGAAATCTTTCTTAGAAGTTGAATAATGAGCTTTTTGTGGGGGAATTGATTTTCTTCCTCGGGTTTTTTTCTGGTTCAGTTGGTTCAAAAAGTTACCAAATATAGATAATAGAGGTTGCTTTATTATTATTATTTTTTTTAGGGAGAAAGAGGAAAATAGGCCAAGACTTAAGATGAATTAAAATTAATAAGTCAATAGTTTACATAAGTTAATAAATAAGTTAAATTACTGTTTTCGTCCATAATTTGTCTGCTTATGAACCATAACTTGACAAGTTATTCACGGTTTTTGTTCATAACTTGTCTGACTATGAACCATAACTTAACAAGTTTATCCATAACTTATCTGGTTATAAACCATAACTTGACAAGTTTATCCATAACTTATTTAGTTATGAACCATAACTTGACAAGTTATGGCATATTAATTTCTACAACTAAAAATTGACCTATATACTTTCTTAAGGTTTTCATATTGGCATATTTTTTACTATTTCTTTTTTTTTTACTACCAAATGATAGTAGTTAATTTAGTCATTAGTGACTTAATTTGTGGCCAAATTAACCAAAAAAAAAAAGAACAATTAAAATTAAAACAGTGTTTCTGTTTCTGTATAAATCGGCATTTGAGAAAGGTTCAGTTACAATCAGGGTAATAACTATTATGATCAGGCATTTTAATTTGATTTGTTTTGTTATTTTCATCTTCAATTTTTTTTAAATACAGTCTCTTTTAGTTTCCATGAGAAGTGACAATTGGCTTAAAAGAAAGCTATTAATTGCATTTTATGTACAACTCATCATCGTGTGTGTTGTCTAGTGTACATGTTTTAGATACCACGTGTGTGTGTGTGTATTCATGCGTGCTTATGCTTCTATAATATTTTTTCTATTAACAAAAAAAAAATTCTGAACCTAAAAAAAAAAAAAAAAACAAAAAAAAAAAAAAAAAAAAAAAAAAAAAGAAGAAGAGAGATAGAGAAAGAAAAAAGAAAAAAATATTGTCTTCCATGATCTCAAAAGTTATGGACGTTTGGTTCATAAATTTAAAATTATAATTCAGAATTATTCTTAATTTATGTGTTTTTTTTTTTAAAAAAAAATTATAACGAATCATAAATCATGATTCAAATTATAGCATGAATTCTCGTTACCGCAAGCGGAACCCACCTTCAGATAGCCACACTGTTTGGGCTGCAACGGTGGTGGGCTAAATTTGTACTTTTGCTTGAGTACACAACTGGGCCTGCCTTTAGTCATTTAAAAAAAAAGTTGCAAAATGACCAGGTTCCTGTGTATTTAATAGCTATTGAAACAATAATATCATCTGGGATGTACCGTTTTTCTATATTGATAGGTGGATTTTAAGAAAAATTAAAAAAGGATGAGAAGGTTATTATTTGTCATTTTTGAATTTAACGAAAATTTCACAATTTGTGAACTTTTTTTTTTCCTTCCTTGCATGATGAACATATATGTAATCAACTTAAAAAAAATGAAAATTTTATGGAAGAGTAGGAAAAAAATTATGGAAATAGAATTCTTATCTGTTTTGAAGCATCAAATCATATTTCGCCAATTATATATACATTTCATCTTAATATAATTTTAATCTAATCCAACGTTCATGCACATACATATACACACCATATGAAGCTAAGAAAAAAGTTTTATGTTTAAGAGATATATGTTCCAAGGTTAAAAGTACAACTTTTTCCACAGAATCTCTTCTTTTAGAAGGCGCTATACACAGTTTAAAATTATATATAGATGTGTGTATATTATAGTATGTGTTTTGCGTCTCTAAATTTCTCAATTTGTAGTGAATTTTATATACATACGTTGAGTGTTTTGTTAATCTTTCACTTCTGAAATCTTGGTGTATAGCAATTTGATAGAGTTATATATATATATATATATATATATATATATATATATTAAAGCAATTTGATAAAGTTTAAAACCTTATTCTTACAGCTCTCACATAATAGATGTAGTCTGCTGCCTCACCAACACTATTGGATAGCTAGCAAGCGGATTGTGATACCACAAGGGATTATATCTGGAGCAGGCATGTTCAATAATTAATTAAGATTCCGTTCATTTTACTGATTTGAGTTTAAAATTCGAGTTTTGTTATAGTAAAAAGTTATAAAAAACAGTTACATTTAACTTTTTTGTTACAATAAAAAGCTCTCACATAAAATTACATCTCAACTCGAATTAAAAACTCGAATCAGCGAACTAAACGGCCTTAAATTGTATTCTAAATCCTTAATTAAAGAAATAAATATCCAAACAAATTGTTAGAAAGACCGAAGAAGAAGGGCTTGATCTGTTTTTCTAAAGTCATTTGTTTTTTAAACTTTTTTTTTTTTTTTTGGGAATGTGTTAATGAGCAGTTGAGGTGAAGAATGGGAAGATTGTATCGATTGTCAAAGAAGAAGAAAGGTTGTGGAGTTCCAAGTTGGGGCAAGTAATTGACTATGGAGATGCGGTTGTCATGCCTGGCTTGATTGACGTGTAAGATTAAGATATAATTAGTTTCATTCTGTGGAATAATACCATGATTAGACATAATTAGCATGATACCATGAATGGTTGAAAAACATTGATAATCACGGTTAGTAACGGCGCCATATACTAATGAGTGGGGCACGTGTCCCCATTTGACAATCATGATCGGTTGAAATATTGTAATTTTGTTCCGGCTCAATAACTAATAAATATGACTATATTCACATTTAATGAAATTTTTCTCTCTTTAATTTTTTATAGCACTCCCATTAGAAAGTATTTTTTCCATTTATTTCACCGATTTGAGTTTATAATTTAAATTTTACTATAATAAAAAATTTTCAGAACAGTCACATTTAATTTTGTTGCTACAGTAAAAAGTTCTCACATAAAGTCATATCTTAACTCGAATTAAAAATTAGAATCAACGAACTAAATGAGCACTTACTCTACCATTGATATTTTTGGTTATTTGCTCTCTCTAAAATGATATATTTTGAATCAAAATAATGCTCTGGTTCTTGATCATGGCAGGCATGCACATCTTGATGATCCCGGAAGAACTGAATGGGAAGGATTTCCTTCAGGAACTAAAGCGGCTGCTGCTGGTATTACAACATTTCGTACCGCTACATTTGCTTAAATTGTTTGTGATAATTTTTTTGCTATAATTATAATTATATCGTATCTATTTTATTCACCTAAATTTATCGATTCTGTAAATTGCATTCATTTTCCGCAACATGCATTATGTCTCATATAGAAGTCACTAGACGTTTCCAAGTGGGGTTAAGTGGGACTAATCAAGCCCCCACTCAACCTTTTTTCTTCTTCTAAATATATATATATATATATATATATATATATATGACTACGTCACTTATTAGATCAATATACATATAATGTTCATTTTACCGATTTGAGTTTAGAATTCGAGTTTTGTTACAGTAAAAAGTTCTCAGAAACAGTCACATCTAACTTTTTTTACTGCAGTAAAAATTTAATCTTATAATCTTATTGTTATTATTTTAATTATTAGCGTCACTGAAAGTTTCTTTGCTCTGTCAGAGGTGTTAGTACATATATAAGCACTCTTATTATTTGGTTCATTTATTGTTTCTCAGGAGGTATAACGACATTGGTTGACATGCCTCTGAATAGTTTCCCCTCAACTGTGTCTAGGGACACATTGAAACTTAAGGTATGAACATTATGCAATAATGGATTAAGTTCCTCGCTTTTCATTTATTCTAATGACCTTGATTGTTTCGTTTTATTATTATTATCATTGCATTATTTTATTATTGCTCTTTTCCCTAAATAATCTTTTGTTGTTTGTGCTCCATAGATTAAGTCGGCAGAGAACAGAATTCATGTCGATGTTGGTATGCTCTTGGACCTATATATATACCTTGACATGTTGACACTTTTGAAATTTATTATTTATTTTTCTGACTAGTTTTTTCAACAGGTTTTTGGGGAGGTCTTGTTCCTGAAAATGCGTTCAACCATTCCGCTCTTGAAGACCTCTTAAATGCTGGTGCTCTTGGTCTAAAGGTAACTATTACGTGAATACAAAAAGTAACAAAGTAAGTGACAGAAAGAGTGACGCAAGTATTTCTCTTATCAAATAAGTGAAACAGTTCGTGGTTCTCAAATTTTAATAGCACCATAATCATATAGCAACTATTATGTCCAATACATGATGAATCTTGCTCTTTTTTGTTTTGCAGTCGTTTATGTGTCCTTCAGGGATCGATGATTTTCCCATGACAAACATTAGTCATATTAAGGTATGTTCAATGATGCTCAATCCTAATGCTTTTATAAAAACCAAAATCCACGTGGGATTGAAACAAACGAATTAAATGTGTATTTTGTACAAAAATCAATCTAGTGTCTTTCAAATATCTTTATATATTTTCGGATATTAATAATTTGTTCCTTAGGAGGGCCTGTCAATACTTGCAAAATTTAGAAGACCTTTACTTGTGCATTCAGAGATTCAAAAAGATCTTGAAAGCCCTTTGGGACTCGAAGAAGATGGTGCCAATGACCCTCGTTCTTATTCAACATATCTCAAGACTAGGCCGCCTTCAATGTAAGATGTTGCTTTTAAGTTTTAACTATTCTTCTTAGTTAACATTGGTTACATACTTTTCGCTTTTCCTTTATTCAATTTGTTTGAACGATTTCGTATAGTTCAGGGGGGTGAAAATAAAACTTTTTTAAGATTCGGAGGCGTGTTAAATTAGGTTACGTAATTAAGGGGCATTTATAAAGTTAATCCCTTTTATCTTATTCAAGAGGAAAACAATAATTCTATGTGCTTATGATATATTACTTGTTGGGTTTACAGGTTGCTGAAACTTTCCAACTCTGTTTTTTTAACTTTTTGGTTCAAACACAGGGAGGAAGCAGCTATTAGGGAGCTCTTGACAGTGTCAAAAGACACGAGGATTGGTGGCCCTTTAGTTGGAGCTCATCTTCACATTGTTCACTTGTCTGATTCAAGTTCTTCCTTGAATCTTATCAAGGTAATCTTTACTAATTACGCGCTAATCAGACGCTTATTGCTCCATCAACTGATACACATAACACAATGATGATTACAAGTTTTTAACGTATAGGGGCCGGCATGAGTGAAAACTGGATTCATCATCTGAATAAAAAGGAGTCAAGTTCTTTCGTTCCATTAGTGAGCCCTCAGATTTTCAAAGTGACAAAAGGGGGTGGCATGACACCAAAGGTTCCCTTTTTTATTATATGTATAAAAAAATCTTAATAGGGGCCATTTTCTTTTCTTCTTGCTTAAATTAAGTGAGTATTGTATTTGGACATGCTCACTTGTTTATAAAGGAAGCCACACCTTTTAATCCACAGCTTAGTACCCCCATTTCCCTCTTAATGTATTTCACAAAGCAAAAAAAAAAAAAAAAAGTTTTTGATGTCATTTTTATTTTATTTTATTTTTTAAAAATAAAAAATAAAGAAAATCATAAAAAATAGAATATTTATCAAAAAAATGGTACCGTTTGTTGTATTAATTCTTAAAAATTGTGTATTAATTTTAAAATACAAAATATATATAAAAATATAAATTTTTGTATCGCGACCCCGGAGCGCCTATGTTGTGCCATGCCTCGCTACATTCTCCTCTTTCCTTCTCTTTTCTTTTCTTTTAACTACTATAGTCTTCATCTTTTGCCATCTGTTTTGTACTCCTTGACAGGAAGCAAAACGTGGCGGTGACAGTTTGACTGTTGAGACTTGCCCACACTACTTGGCTTTCTCAGCGGAAGAAATTAAGGACGGAGACACTCGTTTTAAGTGTGCGCCACCCATTCGCGACGCAGTCAATAGAGAAAAACTGTGGGAGGCAGTAATGGTGTGTGATCAACTCATATATTTGTATCTCATGATTTATAGGCATTCCCATAGGTTTGCCGTCTGCTGTTTCTTCGGCTCAACTTAGCTTCACTTTGTTGCAGGAAGGACATATCGACATGTTAAGTTCCGATCATTCGCCAACAGAGCCAAAACTCAAGCTTCTTGAGGAGGGTAACTTCTTAAAGGCATGGGGAGGAATATCATCTTTGCAGGTTGGCCTAATTTTGTTTCTATCTTTGGTTTTAAACATTCTCTTCTTATAGGGGCAAGAGGGCAATTTTATTTTTTTTTCTTCTTTCTTGATTGCTTCAGTGAGTGATTTACGTACGTCTAATAGTTGCTATTGTAACTGGTTAAATCATGCCCGTTTAGTTCGCTGATTTGAGTTTTTAATTTGAGTTGAGATGAGACTTTATGTGAGAGTTTTTTACTATAACAAAAAAACATGTAACTGTTTCTGAGAGCTTTTTACTGTAATAAAACTCGAATTCTAAACTCGAATCGGTAAAATGAACGAGACTTAAATGTCCTAATGGATCATGATAATATGTATACATGAATAACAAATGAGGACTATTGTTTTAATTGGGTTTTGATGTTTGTTCTTGTAGATGTTATCATTTCAGTTTTGAAAAATTAAGGAGATGTTTGTTTCCTGTATTCGTTCTTAATTCTAAATCATGATTCATGATTCTTTATAGTATTTTTTCTCATAAAAAATACACATAAAATAAAAATAATTTTGACTCATAATTCTGAATTTATGAATCAAACGTTCACTAACTGATGATTTCTTTTGGAGATTTATGCAGTTTGTGCTTCCTGTGACATGGTCATATGGGAGAAAATATGGTGTAACATTGGAACAATTAGCTTTATGGTGGAGTGAGAGGCCCGCAAAGCTTGCTGGACAAGAATTAAAGGTTACATTATAATTCATTCTTTTTATTTCTTGTGGAGATCGATTTTATCTTCTTTATGGAGTTTTGTGCACACCAATTAAAAAAGGTACACGATGAATTCTTTTGTGTTCTTTTAAGTAAAAACAGTAGTCTGACTGTTTTGTTTGCCGCAATGGATGTTTTATTATATCGATCTCCGTATTTTTATCATATATATAGCTGATAAACTCGAATTAATAAAGTGAACGGAGCCGTAATATCTTTTTCTATTGAACTATATAGTATTGCATCGCACTCTGTATTCCTCAAATATATCACTAAAAAGTAAAGTTACGTGATTTTTGTTCATTTTATTAATTTGAGTTTTAAATTTTTATAGTTAAAATTTTTAAAAAAATATCACATTTAGTTTTTTTTATTACAATTAAAAACTCTAAAAAAATATCACATCTCAATTCGAATTGAAAATTTGAATATGCAAAGCGAACGAGACCGTAGTTTATCATCTGAATTTCTAACTGATCAGGATTTTTTTTTTTAAAAAGCACTAGTTGAATCTTAATTCTGTGCTGCAGGGGTCCATTGCAGTTGGTAATTATGCAGATATAGTTGTATGGGAACCTGAAGTAGAGTTCAACCTCAATGATGAATATCCTGTATACCTTAAACATCCTGTAAGTCTTCCTTCCTTTCACTTTTCCTACTTTTTAAAATAATCAACTTGTTTTTTTGCTTTGTTTTATAAAAAAAAAAAAAGCAACAAAAAAAAAAGAAAAAAAAGAGCATCCATTTCGAGGTTATTGAGTGGAATTTAGGCAAATAAATTTCAGCTTTCACAAGTCCAACATTCTATTAAAAGCATGATATTTTATTGACGTTTTCCACAATGTTTGAGCCAATGTTAAATTTAGAGGATGTTCATTTTCTGTATTCGTTCTTAATTTTGAATTATGATTTATGATTTTTTATAATATTTTTTTCTCATAAAAAACACACGTAAAATGAAAATAATTCTGAATTATAATTTTGAATTCATCAACCAAACGTCTACTTATTTTTTTTTTCTTTTTCTTTTTTCTTTTCTTTTTTTTTTTCTTGGTGTATTTGTAGGGTATTTCTGCCTACATGGGAAGCAAGCTATATGGAAGAGTTTCGGCAACCTTTGTGAGGGGAAACCTTGTCTACAAAGAGAAGAACCATGCCACTGCTGCTTGTGGTGTCCCAATCCTCGCAATATAGAAGTTGCTGCACCATTGAACTCCTTTTGTTTTCCTCTTCTTTTTTTTTTTTGGTTTATGTTATGTAATTAAACATCGAGTTTGTTGTTTCTTTCTTAACATCATGTGAATATTATGTACATCTGTATAGTACACCACTTTTAAGTACTTTTTCTGTTTTTTCTTTTTTTTCAATACAATACGGAATCAAACCCGCACTCTCAATTGAAGCTCTATCCTAGTTTCTATCCTTTCCTATATCATTTGAGTTGATGGTCACTGATTTTGGTCGGTTGTGTTGAATATCGAAAGTTAACTTTGGGCCGTTCATTTCGTTGATTCGAGTTTATAATTTGAGTTGAGATATGATTTTATGTGAGAGCTTTTTACTGTAGCAAAAAAAATAAATGTGACTATTTCTGATAACTTTTTACTATAGCAAAACTCAAATTTTAAATTCGATTCGGTGAAGTGAACGAGGCATTTAATTGTTTATTTAGCTTAACCTGTGTTGAATACTATATATTAGTAATTAGCAACATCCCGTATTTATTAATAAAAAAATCTTTTATAAAGTTTGTTTAAAAATGTGCCGACCATTTTATCAAAAGTAATTTTTATCTATTGTAAAATTAGTTAAAAGTGGAATAGTGTGCTGATTATTTTGTCAAAAGTAGTTTTATCTTTTGTAATATAAGTCAAAAGTTAACTAGTGTGAATCTTATCTTATCAGATAAGATTGGAGTCTTGTAAACCTAACTTTAACTATATAAGACGATGTATTTCTTTTAAAGAGACAGAAGTCCTTGAAGTAAAGAACTTTGAAAAAAAGAAATAAAAATAGCGTGGCGATGACCAAAGTGGGAAAGAAATGAGAAGAAACAACTGTAATTGGCCGTAAAATGGCTCTGCCCGGCATAAAAGAAAGAAGAAATAAATAAAGGTTCAATCTGATAGATGGTTTCCACAGCAAAAAATCTTATAGATGGTTCCCGAATCGTACCCTAAAAGGTCCCAAACTTAACCTTGAATTGTCAGTTTGTTGCAGTTTTAACTTTTATATTAGCTGGATGTTAAAGAAAAAAGACAGAATATAATGTTTCGTTAGCAAAGTATTATTTTTCATCAAGATCATCGACACGTTCAAAAAAAGTAGCATGTGTATATTTTCTCGTCTTTTTAATATTAACTACTAGGAAGGATCAAAATTAAAACAAACTAATACATTAAAATTAAATTTGTGATGTTTTAAAAGTTAGGAACCAATGTGAAATTAAGGATAAAATTCTAGAACTATTTATGAGATTAAAATAACTAAAGAGCAAGCAATAGACAAAAAACATAAGATTTAAATTTTATTCCTCCTTAAGACTTATACTGTAACTTTATATGCAAACACCAGTTAAAGATTATTAAATCACAAGTTAAAAATTATTGAAATCGTGATCCAAACAGACCCTAAAACTTGAGGTTCATTTAGTAACGTTTTCGTTTTAAATTTTTTTATATAAAAAACAAAAAATGCTTTTTTTTTAATTTTATTTTCATTTTTAAAGAAAAACATGTTTTGTAATTATCTTTTGTTTGATAAAAGAATATAAAAACAATAAGCACATTTGGTAACATTATTTTCGTTACGTATTTTTTTAAAAAAATTATAAATATAGTAAAAGAAAGCCATCAAACACTGTTCACACAGGCACAATTTACTGTTCATTCTATAGCAACATTTGCAAAATTTCGCTTATATCTCTTGTCATTTGAGTGTGAATTGTCAATTTTGCCATTTTTTTCTTCTCTTTTCCCTTCCCTGCATTTGGGCTTTTGCGTCTTTCGTTCTAGGATTGCCACGTGTCGACACCCGGTTGGCCGAAAAAAAAAGTATCGGGCCCACCACTGCGAAACTGCCCTCCCCCTACTGAACGCACTTCTCTTGTGCGTGCTTTTCACGCACGAATCACGGCCATCAAAATTTTTTATCATATGGTTTCAAACCATTTCCGATTTTTGTTGTAAAAAAATTTATTCTTTATTATAGTTATTTACTATTATGAATTGATTTGGAGTTCAATTTTGTCCGTTTTACCACCATTTTTTGTCAATTTTTTTTATATTACTTAAAGAAAAATACCATAAATAATAAAATTAAATTAAATAAAAATACGCTAAATTAAAATCAAATAACACAAAATTAAATAAAAAAATAAACATAAAAATATAATTAATTTAGAACACAACGAAATAAGTTAGATTATTTTACCTCTCTTTGCTTAATATTTCCCCCTTTTATTATTTTCATTTCTTTTATGTCGTCTTTTTTACTTCTTTTTTTTAAACAATTTGTGTTAGTCGTTATTTTAAATTAATCATGTGTGTGTAGCGCGCGTTTGAGACTAAAACTAAACAAAGACTAAAAAAGGAAAACATTGAAAAAAGAAAGATGTTGATTTGTAGCCCGATTTTATCCATTTTAATATCATTTTGCGCCAAATTTTTAAAGTTTCTCAAATGATAATAGTATAAAGAATTTGAACGAAAATAAAAATAAATAAAAATACACTAAAATAATAATAAAGTCACACCTTTTTAAATAAACTAAACATTACTTAAGTGGTTGGAAGAGCAGCACAAACATTGATAAAAAAATTATGCTTTATATTAACAATTGATGAATGCTTTACTGATCCATTTGTAATTTCACCAATCATTGCTCAGTTAAAAGGACAAATACAAATCTTGTAAGTTTATTATCAACAAAGGGGAGCACAAATAACTACAATTGTTTCAAAAATATTTGAAGATGTCCATATTTTAATACCACTACCACAAATATCAGCTGCCACAATACTAGATCCAAAAACACCAATCCAAACAGATTGACCACAAGGTAAGACATATTTATTAATTTATATCAATTATCAATACAAATCATTTACAATTTTGAATATATATCTTAATAATTTTTAATTAATTCAGTTCTGAACTAAAGGCAACAGACCCACCTAGAAAGGCCCAAAAACTATGTAATATAGCTATTTCTAAATCCTTTGATCTACACTATATATAATTTAAATATTTTCAACTTTCTTAATTATTAAAAATTATTTTTTTTAAATTTGTATTTTGTAGTTAAAAAGAACAAAAGGAAAAAAGGAAATAAAAGTTATAATACATCGTAACAAACTTTTAACTATATATAAACTAATTCTATACTATAAATTTTTTAAAATTTTTATATAATATAACAATATTTCCTCAACAACATTTCTCGCAATTATAATATAACAATATTTCATCAACAACATTTCTCGCAATTAATTAAATAGATGATCGATTGGTGTTCGTATTATGTTTGGTAGATGGATTTATTTTCTGATTCAAATCATGATTTGTGGTTCGTTAGTTTATATAGAGTGGTTGAGGGAAGGTCAATTAAAACTAATAGTCCTGCAGACTTGAAAGCTTATTCAATGTTATAGCAAGCAATTAAGGTAAACGCAAACTAACGGTAGTTTATATAGGGTGATTGAGCGAAAATATTCTTATTTTAGTTTCAATGTGGGACTTTTTTAAACGGCTATTAACATGCTCTGTTTTACTTTTCACACCTTTTTACTAAAATTTTTAATTACTAAATTACTCATTGATAAAATTACTTTTAAGTATAGAAGTATTTTAAGAAAAAAACTCATTTGAAGCCTCTTTTAGAAAAAATAATTATTGTTGTTCTTTTTTTAATTTAAATTTTGTTGTTTCACATATATGAATTAATGGGTTTGTTGTTTGCAATTGTCGAACATAATTGTTACTGATCTTATAAGGGCTGTTTGGTATGTAATCATTTTGAGAGTGGGAATGAAAATTTTGCATATTTTTATATTTGATACAAGAATTATTATTTTTTAATTCATGAAAAAATAAATCTCATGGGATTCATTTTATGGGATTCATTTTACTTTATTTTAGAGAAAAATCCACTTACGAAACTTTTTTATCAGAGGAACATGACTTAAAAAAGAAAGAAAAAAGACCAGAATGTGCATGAGAAAAAGTTATTTGAATAAGGAATTAAAAAGAAAAGTATATTTATGAGGGTCAATTTAGAGAAGAGAAAAAGAATATATAATAAGGTAAAAAGGGGAAAAAAAAAGAGAGCCAGGGAAAAGGGAGGAAAGTTTAAAAAAAAATGGAAAGAAAGAGAAAAAAAATAAAGATGTAGAAGGTTAAAAAAAATGCGGCGGGAACAAAAAAAAAAAACCCTAACGAAACATTTAGCGCCACAAAAAAACTCTTTTTTACTTTTATATGTATGTATAAATTTCTTTATTTTCAAAAATTACATGAATCTTCTTTTTTTTTCCTCTTAAAAAGGTCTTCAAAAACTCCTATTATTCTTCATTTTCATTTTCTTTATTTTGAAGTATTAACATATTATTTGTTGTCTAAAATAATGTTAAAATTCCCTAGTAGAAAATTAATTACAATAATTAATGTGAACAAAGTAAATGCTTATCAATGGAAAAGAGAAGACATTTATAAATATCGTTGAGCAACTATTCCATCTTATTTTTAATAAGTTGGTTTCAAATTACAACAATATAACTAAATAACAGTAACGCAACAATTAATTATCCAATTACATACTTTTATTTTGTTATAAGATCTTTAATATTATTGAGCATAATAAAAAATATGTAATTGGATAAACAATTGCTGCACTATTATTATTTAATTATATCCTTGTAATTTGAAACCCACTCACCCGAAATGATTGAACAGATGACCAATTTTCTCAATGATACTTATGGATTTCTTGTTTTTTCGGTTTATAATCAATCACTTTGTTGTTATTAATTATCATAATAAAGTTAATGTTAGGACATTTAATTAACATTATTTTTGGACAAAAAATAACATGTTATACATAAAAAAAAAAATCCTTTTTGGGGACATTCTATCAAAAGAAAATATGTTTTTGCAGATTAAGGCAAAAAAACTTCAAAATATTGAAATTTCTTATGGCATTTAACACCAAAAAGAAGATGGGACTAAAGTTGTTAATAGATTAAGGGCCCGTTTAGTTCGTTGATTCGAGTTTTCAATTCGAATTAAGATGTGATATTATGTGAGCTTTTCACTGTAGCAAAAAAGTTAGATGTGACTGTTTCTGAGAGCTTTTTACTGTAGCAAAACTCAAATCGGTGAAATGAACGGAACCTGAGTTTGAGAACTTGAGTGTCTAAATTCTTAAAATGGGGATTAATTGTGCCAATAGATTAAGAGTTTGGGGACCTGAGTGTCCAAATTTTTAAAATGGGGACTTGCGGTGTCAATGGAGTAAAAGTTTGAGGACTTTGAGTGTCCAAGTTCTTTTTTTTTTTTATAAAGGGAAATTTTTATTACTAGAAGAAATGAATTACAAACTCAACATAAAGTCATACATGACCCCAATACAATGGAATTTGACCCGAATGACTAGATCTACCAATAAAAATAATAATAGCACAAGGGCGAATACGAATGTCGATACTCAAAGGGAAAAAGCCCGATTGGCACAAAAAAAGCGAGCATAGCCAAAGCTCGTTAAAAAGGACTAAACAGTCGGTAGATTAACCTAGTCGATTAAGACCAAACCCCAATACACGGGACATAAGTAACACAACCTAGAGAAACCTCTAGCCGAACATCAAACCGATGTCATTGAGAAACACCTCGAACGGATGGGACACACAAACCAAGCTGGAAGGTGCGAAACCACCTCTGTTATTAAAAAATAAACAGATAACCTACACCATCATAGGGTGTGAGACACAAAACCATGCGGAGGACACACCTCTGTTATTACAACTAAACAACAAAAAAATCTATCGACGCCAAGCCGTCTATTGATGTACGGATGCCAGATCTGAGTAGAGCCACCGTAGAGGGAAAACATGACCAAAGGATATGAAGGAGACACACCATGAGATCATGGCCACCCGTTGTCGAACACACTGAAAACAACGGTCCAAATGACAAGCAACCCATCTCTAAAGCGAGTTAGATCCACCCTAACAGAAGCACCGCACTACACACATCTACCTTCACGTGAAAGTCAACGTTGAGACGAGTCTGAAGGCTAATTTTCGGGACCAGAAGTCCAGCGACCCAAGAGGCGGTGCCGGAGGTGCCGGAACTGCAGCCAAAATCAGCACTCTAAGAAGAACCTCTCTTTCTCTCTCTAACGTTTTCTCTCTCTTTTACTTTTTCCACTAAGTCAGAGGTTATAAAGCAACGTTTTATGGTACCCTTTCTGTGCTTCAGTTTGTTTGTCCCAAAATAATTTGGATACAACTGTTTTTTTTTTTATTTGTCACTTCGTCTCCCTCTCTCTCTCTCTCTCTCTCTTCTCTTTGTCGTCTCTGCTTTCTCTCTTTCTTCTTCTTTTGCA
>NW_010366216.1:409328-423413 GCF_000414095.1 Morus notabilis | reverse complement strand
TTTTTTTTGTCTCTCCTTCTCTCTCTCTCTCTCTCTCTCTCTCTCTCTCTCTCTCTCTCTCTCTCTCTCTCTCTCTCTCTCTCTCTCTCTCCCTCCTTCTCTTGACGTCGGTGAATTCGCTCTTTCTTTTTCTTTTGAAAAAAATCTCGTAGATTGGTCTTCTTCTCTGGCGACAGCTAATGCACGACGAAGCTGCTTCGCGAGATCCAGCGAACACGTAAAGATTAGCATTGCGACGGAGATCCGCGATTCGGTCTTAGCGACGCTCTGGTGTGACCAGATCCGAAAACTACTCATTCTCTCTCATTTCTTTATCTTTCGCGCTCTCTCGCTCCTCCATAGTCGCCCTTGACTGAGGATTGGCCGGCTGCCGCTCAGACGCTAGAAAAGCTCCGGCACTAGACCAAATCGACGGTTCCTCGTTTTCTTTGTGATTGGGCTACTGAGATATTGAGATTGGGACGAAGATGGAGATCGCCGCAATAACACAGCGTACGAAGCAACTGCGATTTGAGAGGCGATCCCTTGCGTGATGCAAGATATGAAGCCATCGATGGTAAATCGTGTTTGTGTGAGAATTAAACATCCAAATTTATGGCTAGGCGTGATTCTGTTAGTTTTCATTAGTATTTTGTTGTTGTGATACTTTGAGACAAAGAGCGAGTGCGAAAGAGAACGAAGGACGGAAAGAAGAATAAAATTTGTAAAAAAGAAAAAGGAAAAGATTGTGAAAGATTTTTATGAAAAATATCCTATCAGAATTTTTTTTTTCGTGAAGTCAGAACGAAAAATTTCATTTCAAAAAAAATATTCTGATAGATTATAAAAGATATGAAATATTATCTTATCGATGGTCTTTATTTATTTATTTTGCTTACTAGACCCTTGGTAGATTTCAAAAATTATAAAAATATACAAATCTAAAATCTCAAAACTGTATAGTTGTATTATTTTCTTTATTTCATATGTTTTAAATTATTATTTTTTCTTATTGAAGAAAATACTTATATTATTTTTTGTGCAAAACATGCTCAGATAATATATGTATTCTTTTTTAATAAGGAGAGTGCATCAAGAGAATTTCGAGAGCATAAGGGTGTATTATTTTTACAACTCAAATCATAACTTCTTTTTATATAAGAAAATATTGTAGTGAAAAATTAAATTTAAATTTTTATAAGAGAAAATACAATAGTAAAAAAATTTGAGTTGCGACCTGAGAAGATCATACCCAAAGGTTCCAACGTCATAAAATATTGAACCAGAAGATAATACAGTGATATTTCCCCTTATTGTTATCGTCAATAAATACACATTTATGCCATTTGTTTATTTTATTTATAAGTTAATGTCGTTTTTACTTTATTGTAGTTTACTTTTCTTGTCATTTTTTTTTTCTCCTCGTTTTCGTTCTCTTGTCGTTTATTTATCCCATCATTGTTGTCATTTGTTTATTTAATTGTCGTTGTACACGTGGTCATCATCGTCGTTTATTTTCTTGTTAATGTCGTTTGCTTATGTTATTGTCGTTTATTGTTCTCGACCCGTCATTTCAACTTCGCTGTCGTTCAATTTTTGCTGTCGTTTATGCCAAGTGGCGCAAAGAAAACGTCTCGCGCCAAAGCCACACTCTCTCAATCCTCCCAAATCCGATGCGATGCAAATTGCCAATCTCTTCTCCTTCTCTGCCCCAAAATCCCCACACCTCTTCCCCAGAGCTGCCTTCAAGCCCTCCCACCGGCTCAGCCTCTCTCCGACCACCACCGCCGCCACCCTCGAAGCCGAAACCCTACAGCTTCTCGAATGGAGCTCCGTCTGCAACCAGCTCTCCGCTTTCACCTCCACCTCCATGGGCTTCTCCGCCGCCCGGACCGCCGCCATTCCCTTCGGCCGCTCTCGGGACGAGAGCCAGAAGCTTCTCGACCAGACTGCCGCCGCCGTGGTCGCCATCGGTTCTCGGCCGTTGGATTTCTCCGGAATCGAGGACGTATCGGGAATTGTGAATTCCGCATATTCCGGTGTGTTGCTTACTATCAAGGAGCTTTGCTCGATGAGGAGAACGCTAATGGCGGCTAGGGCTTTGTCTGAGAAGTTGAAGGAACTATCTTCTAGCGGAGATTGTAGGTAAAGGTATCGATTATTTGTTGGATTAATGAGCTTTTTAAAGTTTTGTGTTGATTACTGATTCTTTTTCCTTCTTCTTAGTGGTTATTCGATGATTAATTGTTCTCCAATTTTTGTTTTACGACGTGGTTGGAGATTATTAGGAGTTAACTTTGTTATAAGTTGTTATCCCAGACTTTGAAGGCCTCATTTAAATCAATGCTTGAACTCGTGAGCATTTTTTTCTACGATGTTTCTTTTGATAAGTTTTCCTTTTTGCTTTTGACATTGGATTATTGCTATGAGTGGAGTGGGATCAGGATGTTTTATTTTTCTTTTGCACAACCGAAAGTAGAAGCATTTCTGGCACCGATTCTTAACTAAAATTCAAACTTTCAACATGAATGGAGTTCTAAAGAGTGGTTTGTATCTAATTCTACTCAAACAGGTACTTGCCCCTTCTTGAATTACTTCAAAATTGTGATTTTCAAGTGGAACTGGAGCAAAAGATAAGATTTTGCATAGATTGCAATCTCTCAATTATCCTTAGTAGAGCGAGCGATGATTTGGAGATTATTACGTCTGAAAGAAAGAGGAACATGGAAACTCTGGAAGCTTTGTTAAAGGGTGTTTCATCTCAGATTTTTCAGGCTGGTGGTATTGACAGCCCTTTAATCACAAAGCGGCGGAGTAGGATGTGTGTGGCTGTTAGGGCTTCCCACCGGTATTTACTCCCGGATGGCGTAATTCTAGATGTTAGTAGTTCTGGGGCGACATATTTTGTGGAACCTAGGGATGCAGTGGAGTTAAATAACATGGAGGTGAGGCTTTCTAATGCTGAGAATTCTGAGGAGATAGCCATTTTGAGCTTGCTTACATCTGAAATAGCGAAATCAAAAGGCGCAATGGAGTATTTGTTGGATAAAGTTCTAGAAGTTGATCTTGCGTTTGCTAGAGCTGGTCATGCTCTATGGATGAATGGGGTCTGCCCAAGTTTCACTTTAGAATTTAGTGAGGTTGTAGATTCCGGCAACTCAGATTACTCTACATTTTTGGATATTGATGGAATTCAACACCCATTACTCCTTGAGTCATCTCTTAGAAGTTTGTTAGATATAGGATCTAAGAATTCTTCAGATGGTGTATCGTATTCTTCGCATCATTTAGCCAATTCTTTGGATGGTGTATCTGACTATCCTGTGCCAATAGATATCAAAATTGGCCATGGCACCAGAGTGGCTGTGATCTCAGGACCTAATACTGGAGGGAAAACTGCTTCCATGAAAACTTTGGGTCTGGCATCAC
Organism: Morus notabilis; assembly: GCF_000414095.1. Lineage (NCBI taxonomy): Eukaryota > Viridiplantae > Streptophyta > Magnoliopsida > Rosales > Moraceae > Morus > Morus notabilis. The sequence continues at coordinate 420,005 of NW_010366216.1, read as the reverse complement.
TCATGTCAAAGGCTGGAATGTTCCTTCCTGCAAGAAACAACCCAAAACTTCCATGGTTTAATCTGGTTCTGGCGGATATTGGAGATCAACAGGTAGTATTTTCCTCAATTGTGGCAGATAAGGTATTGGTTATTTGAGTTTTCCATTATACTCTGACTTTAGTTTTCCACTTGAAGTCGCTGGAGCAAAATCTCTCAACTTTTAGCGGACACATGTCACGTATCCGTAACATCTTGGAAGTGGTCTCAGAAGAATCACTTGTCCTCATTGATGAAATTGGAGGTGGAACCGATCCTTCAGAAGGTTTGGCTCTTTCCACCAGCATCTTGCAGTATCTCAAAGATCGCGTGAACTTAGCTGTTGTGACTACTCATTATGCGGATTTAAGTCGCCTCAAAGAAAAGGACAATCGGTTTGAGAATGCAGCCATGGAATTCTCTCTAGAAACTTTACAACCTAAGTATCAGATTCTTTGGGGAAGTAGTGGTGATTCAAATGCATTAAGTATTGCTAGGACAGTCGGTTTCGATAAAAATGTAGTCGAAAATGCAGAAAAATGGATAGAGAGGTTAGTTCCAGAGCAGCAGCTGGAGCGGAGAGGTTTGCTAAATCAATCATTAGGGGAAGAAAGAGACAGACTGGAAGCTCAGGCTAAGAAAGCTGCATCTTTACACGCAGATGTTATTGAACTTTATTGTGAGGTACTGCTCAAAGGTTTCTGGGTGCTTGAATATTTTTTCTCCTGTTTCTTCCTTCCTTCCAGCACAAAATGGACCAAACTTTATTCGCTTATCAAATAAGACAATAAACACTGAGACTGTGATTGCCATCAATAAAATAAGGTGTTCCATTGTTTTGCAGATTTGTCAACATAAAAAGTGACATAAAACGAAAATTGTTCTCATGTAATATATGGCACAGATTCTGTCATTTGTTTACCATGGTAGTTTCTTTTCTCATTTATTTTCTCACTTTTTTTCTAATTTTTAATTTATTTGAAGATCCAAGATGAGGCTGAAGATCTTGATAAACGTGAAACAGCTTTGATGTTAAAAGAAACCTTACTGGTCCAGCGGGAGGTGAAAGCTGCGAAATCTCAAATGGAAACTGTGCTACAGGAATTTGAAAATGAACTCAGAACAGCGAGCTCCAATCAATTAAATTCTCTGATAAGAAAATCGGAATCTGCAATTTCATCTATCCTAGAAGCTCACTCTCCTGGTTATGGTTCCTCTGCTCGTGAAACAGATGCCAATTCATACACACCCGAAGTTGGAGAGCAAGTTCATTTGAAGGGACTCAGAGGTAAGTTAGCCACTGTAGTGGAAGCTCCTGCTGATGATGAAACAGTCTTAGTGCAATACGGTAAAATTAAGGTTCGCGTGAAGAAAAGTGATATCAGTCCGATACCTAGTAGTAAGAAGAAAGCCACTACTGGTTCCACCCAACGATTGAAGCAGCAGGTAATGGGCTGGAGATGTTTCTCCTTCTGATTATGTTATTTGTTCCTCTGTTATTATTTCATCCATTCTCTCTCCTATAACGAGTTTAGTTGTGTGGCTTAGTTCTTTTTGAACACACAAGAGTTTTAGATGAGCTAGGAGGAAATTGTTCCCAATTGGACAGTTCTGTCATATTGGCTGATTTGCGTAAATGGACTTTACCACAGAAAGCCAGCCTTTCTAAATACACTAAAGACAAGATTTTCTGGTTCCTCTTAACAACTTGTCAACGTTCTAGGACTTCGGACTGTTTAAGAACAAATACCAAGTGCATGCTATGGGGACGGTATTTTTCCATTCATACTATTTATCGAATTTTATGTTTGTTTTCAATTTTAACCTTGTTTTTGGCCTACGCAACACTTAGGAAATTCATACGACAATTTAACACATACATGGATGCACAAAATTTGGTGAAGATTGCTCAGCATAGCCATAAGATTGAACCCTAGAAGCCATGAGGTCTTGCTTGTTTCTGTGATGATCTCTATATGTCTTAATTGCCTTTAAAGTGAAATCTAATGTTGTTGATCAATGTCTTTGTAGCTTCAGGCGAGCAGAGAATTCCAGAGTCAAAGAGGGGACAACAAAGGAGAAGAGGTTTCTTATGGTCCCGTAGTGCAGACATCAAAGAACACAGTCGATCTACGTGGTATGCGCGTAGAAGAAGCTTCTTACAATCTGGAAATGGCCATTGCAGAAAGAGAGTCGGGTTCAGTTCTCTTTGTCATACATGGTATGGGCACTGGAGCTGTCAAGGAGCGTGCACTTGAGATGTTAAGAAACCATCCACGAGTTGCTAATTATGAGCAAGAAAGCTCAAGGAACTATGGTTGTACAATTGCTTACATCAACTAGTTATGTCATTTTGTCAACTTGGTCAAGCAAATTACGTAGGTAACTGTTTCCTCCATGGCTTATCATGTTTTTCGCTTTTTTCTTTTGGATTTCTTTGGGGGTAAATGACCTCTGAGCATTTTGTAAAGTTGAAACGTGAACTATTGGTTCTTTAATTTACTACGGATTCATTTTTTTTTTACTTTCATTTTCAATGTTGCCAATATTAGACCCTCTCAAAAGGCACTCTTTGCTTATTTCCACATCATGAATCATTAAGGGCCTGTTTAGTTCGGCTGATTTGAATTTTTAATTCAAGTTGAGATGTGATTTTATGTGAGTTTTTACTGTAGTAAAAAAGTTAAATGTGATTGTTTCTGAGAACTTTTTAGTGTAGCAAAACTCGAATCGGTGAAATGAATGGGGCCTAACTTATTTAGGAGATTTCTTGTGCTCCATATTACGATGGAAGTTTGTCAAACTTTGCTTCATGGTAGACGCGGAAGCATAAAATAAAAGGCAAGGCTTGTATGCTCACGGGACTTCTAAAATTCTATATATATATATATATATTTTTTTTTTCAGAGGCATGTGGGTCTTCTCTCTTTCTCTCAAATAATGTTACAAGGTACCAATGGTGCTCACCACCCAGACACTCACTAATAAATAGGAGATCCTGCAGCACGAGACTCATAGAAAGAATCCATGTTCTATTAAAATGGTGCTTAGCATCAGTGCCACCCCAAACATTTTTCTTTTTTCTCTTTTCAAAAATAAGCACTAGTTTTGTTTCTCGAGAGGCAGAAAATTTTCTTTTACTGATAAAAGGACTGTAACAGTCCGCTCCACTAGAAACCAGAAGAAGTTTTTGGCACTTTGTCTGCATCTTCTGCTTATCTTCCTTTCCTTATTACACGTCTCACTCCAAGCAAGCTATTGAGCTGCCACACGCATTTCCCAACGCAGGATTCTTGTAAGCTAGCAAATTTCTTCAATCTTCCTTCCGTTACAATAAAGTTGAGGTAAAGGGGTCGTCTGTCGTCAGCTTTATCATCCTGAGATTTTTGAGGGTCTTGCTGAAAAAAAGATGTTGGCTGTTTTTGAGAAATCAATTGCAAAACCACCTGAAGAGCTGAGTCTTCCTTCTTCAATGGGTTTAGAGAAGTCCATGACCCGAGAACAAATCTTGGAGAATTTTCGGTCTTCTTGTACTGAGTTGACTGTGTGCAATCTTGCAAATCGGAATTTCATGGCCTTGTCTGAAGATGATAATAGTTTTGAACACCCCAGGTATTGAATATTATATCTCTTCTGGTTAATATCATCCACTTTCTTCTAACATGGAAAAGCTTAAACCATCCAGGTGCAAAATTTAGAAACTTTGGCATTTTTACAGAATTATTGAAAATTATGTTCTTTTTGATGTAAAAATCAGGTCTATCGTTGTCGTAGACGACGTCTTCTGTATTTTCATTGGAACTCTTGAAAACACTTCAGATCTTAGACGCCATTATGGCCTTCAAAGACAAGCAACGGAAGCCATCGTTGTGGTTGAGGCCTATAAGGTTCTAAGAGATAGAGCACCTTACCCAACTGATCAAGTCATTAAAGATCTCCAAGGAAACTTTGCATTTGTCCTCTTTGATGCTGCATCTGGTACTCTTTTTGCAGCCAGGGTGAGTTAAACACTCATTGGCATTGGATAACTAATTTGTTAGGGAGCATATTAACCCCCATAAAAAAACATCATTGTACTTTTCCACATGAGTTAAGAGCTTGTTTGGTAAGAGGGCAAAGTGAAGGATTTTGGGACAATGGTTGTTTGGTAGAAGAGAACAGATTAGATAATGGATTTCAAATTCGTCCAAATAACCGGAATTTTGATCTGTCCAAATATGGAGAGATTAGATGAGAGAATTCATAACAAACACAATAAGAGAATCCTTCCTCTCTATTTTTCTCACCTAGGTTACATGCATTTCTTTCCTTCCTATTTTCTTTCCTCTTACTGAGCATGGCTTGAGTTTCTTCTCTTTAATTATCCGTGAGCAACTTTTCTGTAGTGTTTTTACTTAGCATAATAATTAATATTTTGTTTAATTTTTGTATATGTGACTATTTTGCTGAAAAATAATGTGCTAGGACCGTAATGGAGGCGTTGAACTTCACTGGGGATTGGCTGGTGATGGATACTTGGTCTTTTCCAACAATCCCAACTTCATCAAAGAAGCTTGTGGAAACTCTCACTCACCTTTTCCTCCAGGTAAATTCCAACTTCCAGAGTAATCCTCTCCTTTCCCCTCATAACTATCAAAGTCACGTTTTATTTGAAAGTTTGTAAAATGACAGAGACTAAACAAGGCTCAAGTTCTTAAAGATATTAGTTCGATATCTATCCTATCTATTCTAAGCGCCAATCCCTTTTTTTTGTAGAGTTTCGTTGCCGCCTCTCCTTTCTTTTTTTTTTTTTCCTTCCCTTTTTTTCATTTTTATCCTTTTTCTCCAATTATACATTTTTTTTTATTTCTCTAAATGGGACCCTAATAAATATGTTTTTCAATCCTTATGTAAGTACGCACGCGATTCAAACTAGTATATCTACCCTCTTCTAAGTCTAATTAGTACCGCAGGCTGCATTTTCAAGAATGGAAGTGAGCTAAAAAGCTTTGATCATCCACTACACAAGGTAAGAGCAATTGCACGTGAAGATGACAACGGAAGCATCTGCGGGGTCATTTTTCAGGTGGACTTGTACACTCGACTCCACAGCATTCTGCGCACTGGCAGTGCGGCTAATTGGGCAGACGAAACTGTTGTCATTTTCGAGGGAGAATCACGACCAGATGAGAAAGATCTCAATGCTTTTTAGAGATAAAAATGATCGAGACATGATCAAATCAGTTTATTAACGCTTCATGAGATTGCAGAACAATTTGGAATAACAACATTATTGTTCTATACTATTCTGAGGAGTTACTATTGCATGCATTGTATGATCATTTCCACATTGGTTCAATTGTTTTTCCCCTATTCTTCAAATTCGATGTTTTCAAATGCTTAGTTTTCCTTGTTTCACCTTGATCCGCACTGAAAATATAGAAGTGGAATTTCTATAAAGATATAAAAGTTAGTAAGCACACATATAATATAAACAATTCCTTGTTCTTCATAGCTTAAAACCTAGCTGGACTTTGGGGCCATGGCATTAAACATCATCTTGTTCTTTTATCGATCATATCCATTCCCTTCACCGGCTCTGCTTCTTCCAACCAATTTAGGCCTCTTCATTATCCTCATCTCTGTTCAACGAATTGTCGTTTCCTATATTCTAAATCCTTTTCTTGTTCACAATATTACACTCAAAACACTCCTCATATAGTAAGTTCCATCAATATTGGATTATTGGCTGATCTATAGTCAGTATTGTCAAAGTGCAAATTACCAATTCCACCGCAGTTGCCATACTAATAAGGGCATTTCATTAGTGACCTGCAATATAGACTTCCCCAGTGGTGCCACCAACCGTAGCCACTTCTGCTTCCGTCATATCCTACGCTGCCATCTGAATTCGGACCAAAGCCAACCCGGCCTCCAGTGCTAAATCCATAAGTCTGTCCGATACTATAACCAATATTGCCGCCTCTTTCTCCAACTCTTGAACCGCCATTGCCGAGTTGCCATGGCCATCTCCATCATGTCCACGTCCTTCGATTCCTCTGCCGAAGCTGGAGCTTAATCTCTCATTTTCTCTGCTTGTTCTTGTATCTTTGCGATCAGTTGCAGTATTTCCGATGACTCCACGAGCAAAGCAAAATGATGAGAAAGCTAATTAGAATTAAGACCGATCGAAAAAGTCTACGGAACCACATTCCAGTGCTGGCTTTTTTTTGTCTTTTTGTCTTTTTGTTTTTTTTTGGGTAGCTGCTTTTCGTTCATGAATGTCGTGCCTTTGATTGCTCTCTTGCCATGCACGTAGACCAATTAACGCTTTTATATAGAGCGAAAGATTTGCATGGACATATGTACTTTGTTTGGACTTTGAGGGAGAAGTTAACTTGGCATGAGAAGTGGGTGGGGGTGTTGTTCAGAACTTAGAAGGCCAAAGTTCATGGTTTTTTTTTATGAGAAACCGGTATTGTTTTCATGATTAATATCTCTCTCTCTCACAAAACGATTCTTCGTACATTAAACATATACTTTACGTCTAAACGCAACAAACTTAGATTTATTCAGTTATTGCTGGAAAGCTCTTCTTTCTTAGATGCTTTCTTTCTTTTCTTTTCGTTTCTTTCCTTTTATTATTATTATTTTTATTCCTCGGCTTTGAAAGAGAATTTCTTTGCGTTTAAGTTTTCTAATGCTATGTTTGATAGGATGGATAGAAAAAAAAAGAAAAAGAAAGGAGAAGTAAAATATTTAGGTGAATAAAATAAAATAGTTTTATCTCATGTTGTTTGGTAGAAGAGAAAGAAAAGTAAAAAGAAAATATCAAATCTAAAGTATTTTGTAATAATACATTAATAAATATAAAAATATGATGAATGGTGAATGTTAAAATTATTATTTTATACCTCATTTGTTTATTAAATTTTTTTCTTCCTCTTTTCTTCCTAAAGTTGGAAAGATTATAAATTAGTGGACCCCATAAATTTTCACTTTTCTTCATTCCTTTATCTATCAAACAACTTAAAATTCTATTTTTCTCTCTAAAATTTTTTATCTATTTTTTTTTCTCTCTCTTTTCCACCCTACCAAACACACTGTAATGATGTCACCTTCCCCCTACCAAACACACTACTAATTCCGGGATGTCCAAAGAATGAAACTTCCTATTAATGTTTGAATCAAAATTTACCAGTTAGAATGAAAAATTTTGACCTAAATAAATCAAGTTAATTTACTCCTATTATTTATTTAAATTTAAGTACTAAATTTAACTTGTGATAAGAAAAATTGTGACAAAGGGATATTTTAGAAAATGTTTTATAATTAAAGAATAAATTGGTGATTTTTAGAGAAAAACAAGCAAAATTATTTTCATAAATATTTCCGAAGTATGAATTATTTTTTAAAATGCTCCAATTGACGAAAACCATTCAAAACATTCCTCTCTATATAAAACTGCTTAAAATGTCTTTTATGTCCACTTCCGTGTATATCTTTAACAGATTTGTTACCGTTACATGCCTCTAATGTGAATTCATCGACCAACTCTACAATTTTTCTAAGAAACATTACATTACCCTTGACTAACTACACTACGTCGGAGAAGAAATTTGTTCTTCTTATTCTTCCTTTTTATCAAAAGAATAAGTCCTTTTGTCTCAATTGTTTTTTTATTTAGTATTTATTAATAAGAGAAATTGTGATTTTTCACGTAAGTTTGGCTTGTGAGAAATTTTTTATGTGTTTCATAAATTACTATGTAATTTTATTATTCCTAAAATAATCCTAAAAAAAAGTTACCATATTTCAATTCCATTCTTTTAAACAATGTACTTTTAATTTTTTTACTTTTAAAAAAAAAATAAAATAAAATAAGAAGAGATCTTGTCCCACGTTAGGATTGTAACCTACTCGGAATTAGGGCCCTTTACACACATGGCAAAATTTAAAAAATGAAGTTCAAATATAACAAAATTTTTAAATATTACAAAAATATCAAAATTGCAAAATTTTTAACAAAATAATAACTATGTAGAAATATAACATAGATATAATATCATTATAATAATTATCATATCATTTTTGCTATTCTCTTAATATTTAAAAATTTTGCTAAATTTCAATTCAAGGTAAATTTTTCATGTAATGTAATTATTTTCTCAGAATTAAAAAATTTTGCTAAATTTTAATTGAAGGTAAATTTTCCCATTTAATGTAATTTTCCTATGTAACGGTTTTCAAGTTTTTGTATGCTATGAATCTAGTGATTTTTTTTTTAAATTTTTAAGTATTTCGGTGACTGTTACAACTAGACTGTCGCTAATAACAACAGTTACTGGCCGGTTATTGGTATTGTGGTAAGATACCAAAATTTATTTTCAATTGAAATTTTTGACAATGACAACGTCTGCATTTTTTCATGCTCGGACTCGGCAGTGCTCGCACTTCAACGGCAGTGAGAAGAGAAAGTCTCTTGGTGCGAAGAGAGAAGAAAAAGGGAAAGGAAGAGAATGAGTGTCACCACCCCAAGGATATGACCGTGATTATAGGGGTTTAATTTAAATTTTAACTTAATTAAACTGGATTAATTAAGAAAAATCCATGAAAATAAAATAAAATATACAAATACCAAAATAGATATTAATACATATTGCTCCGGAGTCTTTCTTTTACAAACAATATTTAAAATAATCCATAAAGTTTAAAATAATCCATAAAGTTTAAAATAATACAACTTCGGGACAGTATCGACCAACACACTTTATATACAGAAATACAGTACAACTCAGAATTAAAAACTGCAAATTCAGAATAAACTAACCACTTCGAATCTCGTGCCTTCAATCCATTGGCATCCACTTACCATGTTGTAAATCTAAACCGCTAACTCTCGAGGGGGGTTAAAACATTGAAAACATAAGAAAAAAAAGCGAAAGGCCCAGTAGGATACAATTTTATAAAATTGAATAAATAATGAAAATACAGGCTCGAAAGAATCATTCGGAACTAAACAACCTTTTTACTGAAAGGTAAATAAACTTAAATTCCCGATTACAGGGCAACAAGCAAGTAATTTAATAATAAATTACTTACGACCAATGCAAGGCCTTATCACCACTGTAGTGGCCTGTCCAGATTTCAGATTCTGCCCCCAAAGATATGATTTCCATATCCTGTCTAGGCCATCAGCGGGCTTACTGGTTCTTAAAACATCTTATTTTAAGGAAATATCTTTTAAAACCTTAATTCAGTTCATTATGAGATCAATAGCATATTTCATGTTTATTTCTAAAACATGTTGTCTTTAAAACATTTTCATATGCCAAAATACTTTGAAACAAGGCTAACAAGGATATGGACAAGAATATCCTACCTCTTGGCAATTTAATTTACGGAAATAGTAGAAAATAGGCCAATGTGAAAAGTTTAAGAAAGTATATAGGCCAACTTTTAGTTATAGAAATTAATATGTCATAACTTGTCAAGTTATTGTTCATAACCAGATAAGTTATGGACAAACTTGTCAAGTTATGGTTCATAACCAGACAAGTTATGGACAAAAATCGTAAATTATGGACAATAACTTGTCAAGTTATGGTTCATAACCAGACAAGTTATGGATGAAAACAGTAATTTGGCCTATTTATTAACTTATGTAAACTATTGGCCCATTAATTTTAATTCATCTCAAGTCTTGGCCTATTTCCCTCTTTCTCCCTTTAATTTACGGATAACTTTACGTTGTCCAACCATCTATTCTTGAAACTCTATGTTCGATCGTGTAACTAGTTCTGCTTGCCATACTTGTCGGGCCCATAATTGTTTTAAAGCCCTTTTGATCTAGAAGTGTTGGATAGCTTGCTCTGAACTTCAACGAATCCATTCGATTCACGTGCACAGTACCGTAGACTTTTCAACGGAGTGGAATTAGCACCAGCGGATTGTTAGGAATGGTGTCCTAGAAACATAAGATGTAATAGGATATTTATTATTTATTTAATAAAAGAGTTTATTCATCATTTTATGTGTATATATTTGTGAATATTTTATGAATATCAATGAAAATTCCGTCATTATATATGTAACCTTAAACATTGTATATAAGTGTTATATACGAGAGGATAATGTTTAAGGATAATAATCAAAAAGTAATGTTCATAATGAATTTAATTAAAGTTCAGAATCTTTAATTAAAACATTATTAATACATGTCATTCCCATTTAGAATGGAACGGTGTTATCCGCACTGTGAATATGGTGAGATATTGAATGAGTGTATTTCGCATAATGAGATTATGTGGAACAAGGACACAGACACAATATGAATTTCTAATAATTCCGTTAAGTATAGAAATTCTAATTGAGTCTACCGATGGTCATATATAGGATGGTCTTAATTCTGAGTTCTTAACAGACTCTTATTTATGGATTTGTGTCTTTTGATTTAATCGGTACGGATTCTGAGATCCTGAATCCTATTCCTTGTATTTTGAAGACATGATGAAGTAGGTAGCTGGGAATGTTATTACACAAGATGGAATCCATTCCTTCTTAAGAAAGAAGTAGATAAATAATTCTCTTGAGGGTTGATTCGGTACTTGGACCAGTAGGAGCTCTGATTCATGAATGTGTTTTATAAATCACTGTCCATTAGAGAATCAATGATACTCAA
>NW_010366216.1:407273-407796 GCF_000414095.1 Morus notabilis | reverse complement strand
TGTTCATAATGAATTTAATTAAAGTTCAGAATCTTTAATTAAAATATTATTAATACATGTCATTTTCATTTAGAATGGAACGGTGTTATCCGCACTGTTAATATGGTGAGATATTGAATGAATGTATTTCACATAATGAGATTATGTGGAACAAGGACACATACACAATATGAATTTCTAATAATTTCTGTTAAGTATAGAAATTCTAATTGAGTCTACCGATGGTCATATATAGAATGATCTTAATCCTGAGTTCTTAACAGACTCTGATTTATGGATTTGTGTCTTTTGATTTACTCGGTACGGATTCTGAGATCCTGAATCCCATTCCTTGTATTTTGGAGACATGATGAAGTAGGTAGAATGTTATTATATGAGATGGAATCCATTCCTTCTTGAGAAATAAGTAGATAAATAATTCTCTTGAGGGTTGATTCAGTACTTGGACCAGTAGGAGCTCCGATTCATGAATGTGTTTTATGAATCACTGTCCATTAGAGAATCAATGGTACTCAAGGATAAA
>NW_010366216.1:239755-407227 GCF_000414095.1 Morus notabilis | reverse complement strand
ATGGAGGATTGATCTATATGCAATGACTATATCAAATGGACACTTCACAGTTTACAAGTAATTAATGTCTATAATTTCGAGAGTGCAATTCCAAGTTTATAGTGGAGTAGCTATTGGAATTAATAGAATTAATTAATTAATTAAAGTGTTTAATTAATTATTAATTTTATTGGAGCTCGGGATTATAGGTCTATTAGTCCCCGCGTCGTCCTAGTAATTCTACAAGGCACAAAGGACAAAATGGGTATTTTAGAATTATGGAATTCTAAAATTAAACACTCAAAAATAATTAATTGAGAATTAATTATTATTTAAATAATATGATTATTTAAATTTGAATTTGAACACATCTATATTTATCCATTTAAACTTATTTGATAAGTTGTTCAATTTAGAATTCAAATTAATTTAAGTTTGACTTAAATTCGAATTTGAATTTGAAATAAAGTTGGACTACAGGATAAATGATGATTTTCTCTTCCTTCCCTATCCAGTATTCGCGCCACACACAGGGATAGGAATCCCTAGCATGGCCAGCCACAAGGGATAAGGGATAGAGGAGATTTTGTTCAAAATTCAAATAGGAGATAATTGACAAGCTGTATCTTGGAGATAGAGATTGGATTCTTTCTAGAAGTTTGACTTCTACTCTATAAATATGAGAATGATAGAAAAATGTGAAGACAATTTTTGAAACAATTTTTCAGCCCTAATTGTCAAGGCTGGCCGAAATTCTCGTTGTAGAGAGGAAGGAAACATTTTTCTCCAAAAAATTCCACATCGTGCATGCGTTGGTGTTTGTGAAAATTCGAGTGTTTATTGTAACCCATTTTGTCTCATGTGTGCCCACACACACGTCTTCATGGATTCTAGGAATTGACATGGAAGACATTGGTTTTCTAAACACAAAGCTTTGGAGCAAGGATTGTTCGAGGTTAAAGAACTTAAGTTATCATCCGAGTCGGCCTCCAGGTATTTTTCCTAATTGAGTTCTTAATAAATGAATTAATGAGATTAATTTATTCATGCATAAATTAATATAATCTATAGAGTATCTCAAAGGTTTTATGAAAATTTTTGTTATACACGATCCGCCTCCCCGCACCACGCTTCCGTATCCGAATTTGATTCGGAGACCAACAGTCCCGGAGCTGTCTCGGGGATGTCCCGGGGATGCCCCGAGGCTGTCCCGGGGATGCCCCGTGGCTGTCCCGGGGATGCCCCGGGGCTGTCCCGGGACTGTCACGGGGTTGTCCCGGTGCTGTCCCGGGGCTGTCCCGAGGTTGCCCTGTGGCTGTCCCGGGGATGTCCTAGGGCTGCCCCTTGGTGTCCCGGCGACGCCCCGGGGCTGTCCCGGGGGCTGTCCCGGGGCTATATTAATCAAGAGTGAGTGGTAAAAATCTAGACTCATACACTTTAAAATGTATTTTTCTCATTTCATCTATTTAGCTGAATGAGAGAGTTGGTGTCCAGTTAAAGTCGATCTTCATTACTTTTTTCATGACATTTAACGTAAATGTAACCCATCGAACCAATGAAGTTTTGATAAATATTCTTTAAAAATACACAAATTTTAATTTTTACTTTTTATTTTGATTAATATCTTTTTTAATTAAATAACTATATTAATAAAAAGTAATAGACAAAAATCTTAGAGCCCGTTTGGTAAAGAGATTTATTCCCTGATTCGAATCATGATTCATAATTCGCTACAGTATTTTCTTTAACAAAAAATACACGTAAATAAAAAATAATTCTAATTCATAAACAATTTTTTCGTAGAGTAAATTGTACATTCTTGGGCTTGGGCATTAAAGACAGTGGCCCAGCCCGGCCCAAACAACACGTTTCAGACATAAAGCGTGCAAAGGAAGGAGGGAGAAGCCTTGTGGGAGAAGAGTTTGATTCTCTCTCTCTCTCTCTCTCTCCCTCTCTCTCTCTCTCCACTCTCCAGTAACACTCTCCAGTCTTCCCTCCCTCCTTCCCACCATAACTCTTTATAAAAACATCCAACCTCTGCTGCGTTACTTCTCTCTCTCTCTCTCTCTCTCTCTCCACACTTTCTCTCACATCTCTCTTCTTCTTTCGCAGCGATTCACTTCGCCCTCTCTCTCTCTCTCTGGTACGTGAAAACTCCCTCTGATTCTCTCCCTACCGATCATCCTTTGCGACTTTTGGATCGGAAAAGTGAGTGATTCCTCTGTTTCTTGTTGCTCAATTCTTCCATTTCTTTCTCTTTCTTTCTTTGTTTAGGGTTTCGGATTAAGTTTTGTTTTCCTTTGTCCAGTCAAGATCTGTTCCCGCTATTGAAATGTCGGTTCTTGGGAGCTAAGTTTTGAATGATTTAAACACATTTAACGAATTTACGGCCTGTTGAACTGACTTTCATGGTTTTAATTTTTCGCGATTTGGTGTTAATATCTCGTTTTATCGATTTTTGGCGAAAAGTGGATGCTTTTGAATGAAAATTAGGGAATTGCATGCAATTTACTTCGAAAATTTCATTTCTTGTTATATTTTTGGGGGGAAAAAAAGAAAAGAAGATAAAGAAAAAGGCTGCTTGTTGCTTTTCTTTTTTTTCTTTTAAATATCTTTTCTGGGATTTGATGCTAGTTAGTGAAATGTACACTAAATTAATTTCTGGTGTTGTTGTTCTTTTTTCATTTAGTTCTTCCAGTTCAGTGAAGTATGTACTCAGCAATGGAATCATCGGGTTCAGAGTATAATGACGAAGAAAGGGCGTTGAAGGGTTTGCTTGATGCATTTGGTTCTGCATTTACTCTAGATGAAATTGCTTCTGCTTATTGCAAGGCAGGCCGGAATGCGGATTTGGCCGGTGAATTTCTCTATGAAATGCAGGGGAACGCATCGACGTCTACCGATCATCCGGTCGATGGTGAAACAAAGGGGAGTGAACAATCTTCAGCATCATCATGCGCTAATGATAATGTTTCTGAGCAGTCTTATGAAGTGAATGGAAACTCCAGACCTACAAATCCGAAAAATCGCCCGGTTTCGGTTGGTAGTGTTTCAAGCATTATTGGTAAGGACTATGTTCGGACCACAAGACCAACAAATGGGTCTTGCAATGCAACCAAACCGATGAAACTGGAATCAAAGGTGTTGCCGGTACCCGAACTTTGGGAGGAAGAAGCCAAGTCAAACTCTGAAAGGGACGATTCGATTCGTCGTGATATGGAAGAATTTCTGTTCCGCATGCTTGGGGATGGTTTCCGGCTAGAGAGGAATGTGATTGAAGAAGTTCTTGGTAAATCCTCTACTTACATGGTGTTGAAGATTAAATTTAAAATATAACTCAATAGTTCTATTTGATGGTTCTATGATGGCGTGCTTTAATTTGAGATTGTAGTTAGACCAGTTTTGATTTACATTCAATTAATATTTAAGATACTTTGATTTGTGAAAATTAATCGGGGATTATATTTAAAAATGCAGATGCTTGTGGGTATGATATGCCAAAGGTACACCTTTTTCGTTCTCATTGACAAAGCTATGGAGGGTTTTGTATTTTCTTTTGATAATTCTTTTATTTTATTGGAATATATATATATATATGTGTGTGTGTGTGTGTGTGTGTGTGTGTGTATCTCACTTCTAAGCTTCGTTTTCTTTCCATTCAGACGATGGAGAAACTACTAGATCTTTCTACGACAGCCCTGGACAAAAAGAACAATTTTGTCGGTGACTCCACTAATAAGGTTGGTATGATTGCCAAAATAATAACATAGAAGCACGAAGTAGCAAACAAGATTAATAAGAGCATGATGCTCGAATGATTTATACCATGATCTAATCATGAGATCAAGATTATTATGTTTTGAGTTTTTTCAAAGACAATCTAGTTTTCTTATTCTCAATTAGAGTTTCTTGTCCAGATTACAGGTTTGTGCTCCAAAAATGACGCTCCTTCAGGTCAAAAGAAGTGCACAAACTATTGTGGGGGGTACGTTTCCTTCCTCTCTTTTGTTTAGCTCTTAGTTTTATTTTCACAATCTTTCTACAAAGTGTGAAGGCATGCTGATTAAAGTTTTCTTGTATTGATATAGTAATGACGATGCAGCATTAAACTCAAGTGTAGAGTTAACTGCAAAACAAAAGCAAAGACATGATCTCGAGAGGGAAATTATGGCTTCTTTATTTAATGCTTCTGAGAGAGAGACAGAGTATGAATTGCCTAAAAAAAGATTGACGGTGGGGAAGAGGTCGGGGGTATTTGGAAAGCCAGTGACTGAACCTCTTCATGACTCGATTGTGGCACAAAAGATAACTGAAGTGCAGCAACAGCGACAAAATCAGTACGGTATGCCCGGTGACTGCATCTTTCTTTATACATGGGATTTTTATTTCTCCACTATTGAGTAAAGGAGAGAATTTTTTTTTTTTCTTTTTTTTTCTTGTTTTTTTTCTACCTGCAAGTGGGGTATGGGATTAGATGAATATACAGCTAACTCCTATGAATTGATTCACTATAAAAGCCATGAGAAGCATATTAATCCTGTCGTGTGAACCTGTGAATATATCCTGGGGTGTCTGCGGAGTATGGCCAACAGCTATATAATTGTGAGGCCGGGGTATGTTTCAGTTTGATTTTCAACTTTCTGTTCACTTTCTCTTTATGGTACAAATTGCAGACGAAGTAGAAGAGAGTTACAAGGCTGTTCGTAGAGCTGTGAAGGAGTATCGTGGAATGGTGAAGGAGTATTATCAATCTGTAGGTGACCTTTTACAGCTTCTTTTATATGTCTACCCATACGTATGCACGTCAGAGAACATAAAATGTAGCATTTTATAGCTTTATAGGATTGCACTTGTACAATTTGCTAGGCTGTGGAAGCATTCGTAAAGGGTGATCGTGCTCGAGCTCAGAAACTTCTAGAACAGGTATGTTATCCATTTCTCCACAAACATTATTGGTGAGGACTTGTTGTAGCAGAGATATAATTTCTTTCCTCATGGCAGGGAATGTTTTTCCATCAGAAGGCTCGTGAAGCTGATGAGGAGTCTAGTGAAATGATTTTTGGAAACAGGTCAGTATCGATTCAGATGAGATGTATCATGTATGCTATTTCACCCCTCCCTACCTCTCTCTCCCTCAGATATTTATGGGTTGACGTATTGCGGTTCGCATTATTTTCTGTGTTTTATTCTCTTGGCAGAGATGTGGAGGCACAAGATGACATGTTGCTCGACTTGCATGACCATGGTGCCAAGGTGGCAATTCAGCTTTTGAAGTGTCGTCTTTCTTCTCTTTCAGGCATTCCATGTATGTCCTTGGATTTCTGCTTCTACATATTTTGGTTTGTTCTGTGTGAATTGCAATTATATATGTAAATTGTCTTGTTTGTCAGCAATCAAACATCTTAAGGTGATTATTGAGACGAATGAAGAAGACAAGTCAAAAGGGTCTCGTAGACGGCTGGTAAGTATGATTTATTCTTTTGGTTCTGGATAGATATGCCATGCTTCACTGTTTGAAAAGGGTAATGGGGAAGATCTACGGAAATATTGATGTTTAAATTTGATATGCTAAATTAGACCCGTCCTGTAAATAGAATAGTTTACATTATAGTGAGCTAAAAGAATAGGCAACACTAGCAATTTTTTTCAGTCTAGACAATGGGAACTCCTGATATTCATCACTTGTACAGAAAGTTATGAACATATTTTGTTACACTTTAGATGTTTAAAAAATGGAAATTTATTTGTTAAATATTGAATATGTTGCAAAAAGGAGTTTATTTGCTGGGTTGTTCTTTTTTTTTTTTTTTTTTAACATGTGGAACAGGTTCTGAAGCTATTAGAAAAAGAATCCATAAAGTGGGTGGAGGACGAGAATGCTGGTACCATACTAATCCGGCTGGACAGCATCAACCGTAAACGTTTGAGTTTTGTCAAAAAGTAACGTGCCATTGTAAAATCAAATCACAAATTGGTTGAAACTTTTTAATTATGCCAATAATTTGTCTACATTTTGAGTTGGTATGATTAATTTACTGGCCAAGTTTTTTTTGTCTAAGTTGGTAATTGGTGCAAAAGCACGATACAAATTACGGACTGTTCTTTGGTACTTTTTTGAAGGCAAATTTGCCATTTGGTGAAATGAGTGAAGATTTGCGAGTCAAACTATGTCAAATCAATGTCTGCTCAATGTTCAAGTTTTTATTTATTGTCCCTCAAGGTTTTATTCCGATTGTTATTATGGGCTCAATTTATGAAAATTATACCAATGATGATAAGTGAGTAGATGAGATTTTTATAACAGTTGAATTGTGTATTTTTTTTATTTTTATACAATTTTATGTAGATTTAACGGACGTAAAATTTAATCTATTAATATGTTAACGTAGTAAAGAAAGTTTGATAAGGGAGATTCAATCGTATTAAAAAGAATCCGGCATATGACAGTTTATTATTTCATGTTTTATGCTATATGTAATTTATTTAACAAAAAATGGGACGACTTCAGTTCGTTTCTTAAATTGGCTCTTTTCTTAGATGACAATTGAGAGGGGATCAACTACTTTCAACAAATAAATATGGAGAATACTATGATAATAGGGCACAAGAAGATACTCAAATTGATTTTATGTACTTTAAGCAAGGAATGAAATGACATTTTTACGCTAAATAATTGAAGCAAATAGTAAACTTACGAGGTAAATCATTTATTTACTTTTAATAAATAGGTTTTATAGTTAGTAAATTGCTATTTAATACTATTCATTTTAAATATTTCAAAATCTTGCTATTTATTTGTTTTAATTGCATATACTAATAATATTTGAAAAAATAGTTACAAGTATAGTTTAGCGGAATTTTACCATTGACTTCATTAAGGTGTAAAATTTTAATACCTCATTTCAAAAAAAAAAAAAAAAAGAAGGGAAAAAAAAGTAGCACGTTTAGTAAAACCTAATAGAGAGAGAGAGAGAGATTGTGGGAGGAGAGTAGAGAGAAAAAGTTGCAGAACAAGTAAAACGGAAGAAGAAAGAAAAAAAAAAAAGGTTAAAGGTGGAGGGATAAATGTGGAAAAGTCAAGCTTTTGATATTGGTGATCCATTTAAGAGTAAATATAGGATTTACTTGGTAGTTTTCGCCGTGCCTATCCTAATTTGGAGAAAAAAGATGGACAGTTTTTTTTGGGTAAATTGATATATTCAAATAAATATTGTGTTTATTGATAAATACGGCATTTACGGATAAATACAATATTTAACGGTTGTCAGAACCCGTGACTAAATTCTTGGATAAATAAAGTATTTACGAGTAAATACGATATTTACTGATAAATACGGTATTTACCAATCTTCAGCTTCGGCAATCAGATTTTCTATTAAATATGATATTTCATGATAAATATTATATTTGCTATATTTACTTGTCACCGGATTTAGGGTATTTACAAGTAAATATGATATTCATTAGTAAATACGGTATTTACTGGTATATACAGTATTTACTGTATTTACCGGTCACCGGTTGTCAGAATCCGCCGCTGATGCCGGCCATAGTGGAGTTGACTAGAGTGGGGAAGATGAGAGGTGGGAAGGAGAGGGTCTAAGGGTATTTTGGGGTTCTTAATAGTGTTTAAAACTTAAAATATTAAATTTGTGTTATAAACTTTATGTTTTAAAAAATTATGCTATAATAATTTTTAAAAAAATAGAGAATTTACCTTTTGAAGTACATAAATCATTAAGCATAAATTTTTATCTCTTACACTTGATAAATATCTTTTATTAGTATAATTATTTACTAAAAAGATTATAAATCAAGAGTAAAAGATAAAAATCTTAACTCAAGTATATATCAAGATTACCCTATAATTTACTAATCACTCTACTAATCGTTATATTTCACTCATACTAATTGTTGCATATGGCTCTTCCATTTTGCGCGGGAGTCCGTCACAGATCTGAGCCTAATTTTAGAAAGGGAGAAAGAAGAAAATAGACCAAGACTTGAGATGAATTAAAATTAATAGGTCAATAGTTTACATAAGTTAATAAATAGGTCAAATTACTATTTTTGTCCATAACTTGCTGGTTATGAACCATAACTTGACAAGTTATTCACGATTTTTGTTCATAACTTATCTAGTTATGGACCATAACTTAACAAGTTTATCAATAACTTATCTAGTTATGAACCATAACTTAATAAATTATGATATATTAATTTTTATAACTAAAAATTGACATATATACTTTCTTAAGCTTTTCATATTGATCTATTTTCTACTATTTCCGTTTTAGAAATCTCGTGGGCCTCCTGGTTGGCCCAAAAGGTGTGGCCAATTCCGCTGGGTGGTAATACGATACGAAGTGGACCTAGACAGAGGAATCCGAATCCACCACTGACACACATAAAACTGCGTCTTCTTCTTCTTCTTCTTCTTCTTCTTCTTCTAGGTCTTTCTGTTTCCGGGATCTCTCTCTCTCTCTCTCTCTCTCTCTCTAGAATTGAAGAACTGAGAAGTGCCTGCTTGTATCTAATCTGTACATCCATGGGCGGGACTGTGAAAGACGTGCAATCGAAGCAGGAGCTGGACACTCTGGTGCGGAGCGGCGCACCGGTTATCCTGCACTTCTGGGCTTCCTGGTGTGAAGCTTCCAAGCACATGGACCAAGTCTTTTCCCATCTCTCCATCGATTTCCCTCACGCCCATTTCTTTAGGGTTCGTATCATATCTCCTATTCTCCCTCCCCCATTTCCCCACCGTTCTCCTTTTTCCTTTTGGGAATTTTTCTTTCAGCTTCTCAATTCGGGCGTCGAAATTTCAAATATTTCAGGTTGAGGCTGAAGAACAGCCTGAGATTTCTGAGGCTTTTTCGGTTTCCGCTGTGCCCTTTTTTGCCTTCTCCAAGGTTCGTGTGTTTGCTAGTACTGTTAGATTTCTGATTTAATAGCTAATATGGAAAGGGAAAATATTCTTTTTTGTTATTATTGTTGTTGTTATTTACATATCAATTACGGTATTTAATTGGGATTTGCCTTTTTTTCCTGAGTCGATGCTAACAAGAAATTGAAAATTGTATGCTGGGATTTTCTTTTGTTTATGAAATGGCAATCATTATGGGAGTTATTGTAGATGAAAGTGTATTGCTTTTGTTAAAAGACAACGGAATTTTTGTTAGAAGTTCTGTACTTTTATTTCATTATTCATTCCTTTTTTTTTTTTTTTGGTGTTTAGAGTATTAGATAGATATTTTTTATTCATCTGAGCATCGATTGGGAGGGACTAATTGCTCTACACTTTACAACCGTTTGTTTTACTAGATTTGAGAAAGTTCGGCACTACCTAGCATGTGCGTACTTGAGCTATATGCGGAAGTTTTCGTTGTGATTATGGAACCTTTTAAAACTTTTTATAGGAGCACAAAACGTCTGCTTCAAAGCTAGCTTTGGTTTTATGGATGGTTTTTTCTTATTGTTTCTTTTCTTCTCTTTATCAATATGCCTATACTCAGGGCCATGTATGTGTTGCTTCCTGGGTGAACAGTATTGGGTGTATGCATGGTTTACTTGGTCTGACCGTAGATCCGTATTTACTATTTTGTCAGGATGGTAAAACCGTTGATACATTAGAGGGTGCAGACCCGTCTAGTTTGGCTAATAAAGTTGCCAAAGTCGCTGGGTCAGTGAACCATGGAGAACCTGCTGCTCCGGCCAGCCTTGGGTTGGCTGCCGTACCCACTGTCCTTGAAACCGTGAAAGAGTTTGCAAAAGTAAATGGGTCTTCCAGTGTGGAAAACCAAGAGAAACCCGGTCTTAGTGATACGTTAAAGGTGCGATTGCAGCAGCTGATCAACTTACACCCAGTTATGCTATTCATGAAAGGAAGTCCTGATGAGCCCAGGTGTGGATTTAGCCGAAAAGTAGTTGACATTTTGAAGAAAGAAAAGGTCAAATTTGGGAGTTTTGATATTCTGTTGGACAATGAAGTTCGTGAGGGGTTGAAGAAGTATTCTAACTGGCCAACCTTTCCTCAGCTCTATTGTAAAAATGAGCTTCTTGGTGGGTGTGACATTGTAATTGCAATGCATGAGAGTGGGGAATTAAGGGAAGTTTTTAGAGACCAAGGAATTGAGTCAGTCGATTCTGAAAATGCAAATGCAAAAGTGACTGAAGCCGGAAGTGGAAAGGGTGGCATCTCAGAATCTACAGACCTGAGTACAATCCTCGGATCTCGAGTTGAAAGCCTTATTAATTCAAGCCCAGTTGTGCTGTTTATGAAGGGGAAACCTAGCGAACCCAAGTGCGGTTTCAGCCATAAAGTAGTTGAAATCCTTAGGCAAGAAAAGGTGGATTTTGAGTCGTTTGACATTCTTTCTGATGAAGAAATTCGTCAAGGTCTGAAGGTTTATTCAAATTGGTCCAGCTATCCTCAATTATATATCAAGGGCGAACTTATTGGCGGATCAGACATTGTATTGGAGATGCAAAAAAGTGGGGAACTTAGGAAAGTGCTGGCTGGAAAAGGAATTGTTCAGAAAGAGACTATTGAAGATCGTTTGAAGAAATTGATAGCTTCTTCACCAGTAATGCTCTTCATGAAGGGTACACCAGATGCTCCCAGATGCGGTTTTAGCTCCAAAGTCGTTAATGCCCTTAAAGAGGAGGATGTGAGTTTTGGCTCCTTTGACATCTCAACTGATGAGGAAGTTAGGCAGGGGCTGAAAGTCTTTTCAAACTGGCCAACCTTTCCGCAGCTTTATTACAAAGGGGAACTCATAGGTGGCTGCGATATATTGTTGGAGCTTAAGAACAATGGAGAGCTAAAATCTACTCTGACAGAGTAGAATTTTACTTTGGTGTGGTTTTGCCAGAAGATTCCGTCAAAAACTTTCCAATGTTAAGTTTGTCATAAAAGTGCCTCAGACACACTTGTTCCAAAAGATTGTTTAGACACTTTCTCAAAGCGTTCCGATGCTATGATATGGATTTCCGATATAATTAATGTTTCATATTCCAAATTTTGATAAATCTTAGCTACCAATTAGTTTTGCTGCTTGGTTCTTTTTGTCGTAGCTTATGTAGTTCTTGTATGTGACATATTAGTATCGTTGAATTCCTAGTTTTATTACTCGCAGCTTGTTATTGATAAAAATTTATGGTAATCTCTTCTTCTTCTTCTTCTAATATGAAACTACTTCCACTAGCGAGTATTTAGCACTCAAATATGAAACTACTTCTTAGCGAGTATTTAGCACAAAAATTGAAACTACTGCATTAATGCACGGTAACTATTTTGTCGAAAAGGCAGTGTTTATTATTCTAATCTCTCTTTTTTTTTTTTTTTTGACCTTTTTTCATAAGCTAGATCAATGGGACACATGATTTATAAAAATAAACCAAAAAGAAAAAGAAAAAAAAAAAGAAGAAAAAAGAAGCACGGGAACAGAATTTTTATACGCATCAAAACAATCTTATTAAATCATCAATCGCCATTCAAATTTTCTTTTTAAGCAGACAAATGATTGCTACAAATTCTAAGCTTCTGATCATTTTGGTAGCTATCAGCAAATGCAATGCCTTCTAGGCAAGACCAAAACTATGGAACACCGGAGATGAACAAATAGGCGTCGCAGTGTCACGATGACTTGTTTCTTATGGCAACGATTTTCTTTGTTTCTTCATCTTCATCAATTTTGTCAGTTTTCATGCTCTCCAAAAGGCTATCAACCTCTTTACCGGCTCTTATATGTGCCTTTAACAAGGCATGATACATCTGTTTATTCACTGTTACGACAGTCTCCAATGATTTTACAAATGCTTCCACGTCTTTAACACTTCCTTTATCACCAAGCCATTCCAACATTCTTCTGATCACCTTGGGATTTGGCTTCCAATCTTTTCCTAAATAACGAGACAAAGCTGCCTGCATGCACTCCACGGCTTTCTCCATCTCCCCCTTTTCCAGGTACTTGGAAGCCACAACGCCCCAACTATTAGAGGTGGTCGCCTTTCCTTTTGCTGTCAGGTCTTTAAGCAGTGCCTCTGCTTTCCCACACAGCCCCTTCTCCGCATAACCAATCACAAGGGCGTTAAGCACTCGGAAATCATAGCAGTTTTCCGATGATTGCCACTCCCCCAGAACTTTTTCAGCCTCCTCAAGCTCACAAAGCCTTGCCAGCGACTCTAACATAACAATGTAGTCCTTGTTTATGCACCTCTTACAAGCACTTTTCTGCAGCTCCCACAACCTCAAGACCTCCTCCTTTTTCCTCAGACGGGAATAGAGTGAAATCAAATGATTGAACCCAATCCCATCTTTCTTATCTAGCCTCTCTTCTGATTTCTTAAGGGCATTGGTCGCTTTCTCCGTTTGGCCTGCCTTTACGTAAAAATTGGCAGCCACAGAATAGGTATTCCAGTCCATGACAATATTAGATTGGGCCTCCATCTCTTTGAGAACTTTCTCCATTCCTTCAAGATCAGACCTAACACCATAAGAGTTCATGCAAATTCTGTAGCTGAAGTTGTCAGGGAAAACTTTGTTCTCCTTCATCTCAGTCAGAACATCAGGGACCTTCTCATGCTGACCAAGATTTACATACAAACACATTATGTCGTTGTAAGTGAGCGCCAAAGATGCAAAACCCATCTCCTTCATTTTCTGCAGATGAGAGAGCGATTTGTCAGTTTGGCGCTGCCGGACATAGCAATTCAGGAGAGCACCATAAGTCTTCTCGGTCTTGTCAGTCTCCCTCAGATTATTGAAGTACCTCTCCGCAGAATCAAATCCGCGAACCCTTCCGATCAAATCCAGCTGCACGGCATGTTCAGTTGAGGAGAAAATGCACACACCCTTCTTATTCATCCACTCAGAAACCTGAAACCACAAGGCATTCACAAAGCAGAAAATTACATAGACCAATCTCAGTTTCATCCGGAAAGATACAGAATCAGTTTTAGATTTAAGGTCCCAATCCACTTATCTACTACGTAAAATGACTATATTTTCCACTATCCAATATAATGTCGGCCTGATAATTTTGAGAAGCAACGTCAGCAAGATAAATAAAAACTGGGAAAACTTTCTATTCAAAACGAGCGAAATTCGGTACAACTTCATGTCTTGATTTCAACAGTCTTTTTAAAAGACGTCCCATTTCTAAAATTTTCTGGTCAAATATTATCATACATTATAGAATTACTACAAAAACTGACAAGCGACAATGAATTAAAAGTCTTCTACAATAGGAATTGCATTTTCTTCTTCCGTTTCTTACACTTTCCAAGCAGCCAAACACACTCAGTCACATATTAGAACTATCGAATAAAAAAATAAAATAAAAATAAAAAAAGTGAAGACCTTTGATATATACCTCTAGAGCTTGGGAGAATCGCTTACGCTTGCGAAGATCGTGAATGATGCGCTGAAGCTCGGCGACTCGGACCTTTTTCCCCTTCTGAACCCAGTCGTCGAGCTCCGGAGCCACGCTTCTGCCGGGGTCTCCGAGAGGGCTGATCTTGTAGTAGAGAGTGGCCTTGTTGGCCGTGCTAGTGTAGTAGGATCTGCTCGAGCTCGCATTTCTGATGAGCACTTGGGAGAAGAGTTTCGGATTCATTGACATGAAAACAGAGTTTCTGATTGCAGACGTTTGCCTTCGGAGCTCGAGAGAGATGAAAATGGCGTAATTTGGAGGTTTAGGGTTTTGGTTCTGAGAAGTTTGCCAGTTGGGTTCTGTTAATGGGCTTGTAGTGGGGTTGAGCGTTAGGCTAGACTGTGATGGGCTGATGACAGAAGGCCCATATTAATTGACCTAATAAAAACGCAAATATACTTAGAGCCGTTCAGTTCGCTAATTCGAGTTTTTAATTTGAGTTGAGATGTGATGTTGTGTGAGAGCTTTTTACTGTAGCAAAAAAGTTAGATGTGACTGTTTCTGAGAACTTTTTACTGTAACAAAACTCGAATCAGCGAAATGAACGGGGCTTTAGACGTTTACGAACAGCGCATTTTTTAAAGGATCGAAGTAAAATTCATATTTACGGATAATTATATATTTACCTTACGTAAATATATCGCTAGTGGTAATTATATTATCTAGGGTTTACATATTTACTCCCCAAACTTATTCAGTTTTAGCAATTTACCACATAAATTTTTAATTTTATCATGTTGCCCCCTTAACTTATAAAATTGTTGAAATTATCCATTTTGAATGATTGTATTGAATTAGTGTCCAAAAAGTAGGTTCGACAAAAAAATTCAACTACTAATTCAAATGTAACACAAATCTTTTAATTTTTTAACTTTTAATCCTTTAAATCTAGAAAAAAATCCAAATAAATTTAATAAAATGAGGCACATTGAAACAAATTTACAAATTTAGGGGTGGTTGATTGTCAGAATTAAAAGTTTAGAGAATAATTTCCTAAATCAAGATGAGTTCAAGAGGCAATTATGTTAAATTATTTATTAATAAAAAATTATTTATGCTTAGTAAATAAATTTATCAATAAACATTTTTTTTATAATGGTAAATATGTTTTTTTCTTCATCGTTTCAAAAATATAAAGTTATTTACTTCATCGTTTTAAAAATGCAATATTTACTTAAAAACGTTACAAAAACATGCTATTTACTACAATTAATATTTACAATACATGGTAAATTTAAGGGAGTAAAGTTAAAATACAACAATTTTTTAGTTATTTTAGGAAGTTAGAAAAATGTATAAGAATTATTTTAATGATATTGATATTTATACAACAAATTGCTATTTGTAAAATTTTCTAAATTTTTTGTTATATTTTTAATATGACGTTAACGTTGTGTAGAAATACAACTATAGTGGTGAGTCATCTATTTTAAATGAGTTGACATTTTATAATAAGGTGACATGATATCATTTATGGAGATAAGAATATTGGGACATATAAAAGAGAAAATAGGAGCTTGTTTCATCTATTTTAAATTAATTGACATTTTATAATGAGGTGACATGATATCATTTATGGAGATAAGAATATTGGAACATATAAAAGATAAAATAGGAGCTTGTTTCATAAAATAATGTATAAGTTTATCGATTAGCATGTTAGATCATCTCTAATATATATGTCAATGTCAATGTTATGTTTGACATTAAGTGTAAAAATGATAATTTGATGTATTTTTTTATTTTATGCTCCAATGCATAATGTTATTTCCAATGTTATATCAATATTTTTCATAATTATTAAGCTTTCAAATTTTAAAAGTAAAGTTTTAATATTTAAATAATTTGTAAATGATAATGTTGTAATGATTAAAAAACGGTTAATGAATCAAGTATAGCAATCAGATGTTAGAATTTGTTGTTTGTTATGCTTGATGTTAAATTTGTCACCAAGTATAATATTTTTTAAATTTATTATCAAAAATAATATTTTATTGGAGAATAAATTTTTAATTAAATGTCAAATTTTAGTTTTGGCATATCAAATTGGTATTTCGCATTAATGATGCTCATATGCTTCCCTAAACCATATTTATCACTCCAATCTAATTTTCTCTTGAACGATCCCCCATTTTTCAAATTTAAAGAACCAATTCTTATCTTTGATTTGTTTTCTACTTTTCTTTCTCACATTGGTCACGTTTTTCCAGTTTGGGTGTGCAGGATATATGGTTTTAAATAAAAACCTCATATTTATTTTCATTGCTTACAATCTTTTTCTTCTTTTCAATTATCATTAGTAGTGGTAAATGAAAATTTTCAGCCGACAAGAATAGACATATTCAATAGACTACACATTTTGATTTTCTCATAGTTTGAAGATGACTTAAACCCTTCAACGTATAAAAAGTAATTGATGCTATGATTTTTTTTTTCAGCTTTTCCATTGCGGATGACATTTTCCAAGTAGCGCGCCTGGTCAAGACTAAATTACTTTTCTATCACATTATTTTCCACATTTTCTTTTATTTGAAAATTTTGAAGACGTGTGTGATAGGGAAAAACAACTTAATAACAATAACTAGTATGATATAAAAAATAATAAAAAGAAAAACTTATGGTTGATTTTAAATTTAACTTTAAAGAATAAGAGTTATTTCACTTTGCTTTTTACAACTCAAAATGACACAAAATTCCTCATCCGTACTCCAAACTAAATATTCTATTGAGGCGTCAATTTTTATGGATATTAATCACGTACATTTGCTTGTTTGGTGATACCATACGTGATTCAAACATTTTTAAAAAAAATCTTATATGTCACAAGGACTAAAAGAATTACCGTCTCAATAACAGAAGTACCAAAATTGCATCTTATAACAAGATATGAGGAGGGAGAGCTTTCTTCTATGTTAAGTTATAGGGAACAAAGTAGCATAACTCATGTCTTGGGAGGCCAAGTATGCAATTAACCCAAATACCTACGATGGGTAACAGGAATGAGATATTAGGAATTCAATTTGGGCAATATTTATTCGTTAGACATGTTTTTGTTTAATTTTGAATATAAGATTATGGTTATCTCTTAGATTAATTTAGAATTTAGTTAAAGTATTAGTTTATTTCTATAAATTCCCTACTTATTATAATTTCAATTCAGAGAAGTTGATGGATTAATGAATATTGAGCTTCTAATTTTCTGGTTTTGAATTCTTGTTACTCTATTTAATTTTGCGTTCTTTTATCTAGATATTGTACATTTTCAGTGATTATTAATAAAGAAAAAACTAGTATATATCCACATATATAACTTTCACAGTTCATTTTTATCCAAAAGAAATGAAATAAAAAAAAGAAACTCAAATCATGATCTATTCTTGAATAAAAAAAAAAAAGAAAAATACAAATTAAATCCATGGTTTGGAAACAATGAAAACACACAGCAATTTTTTTTTTTTTTTTTTTTTGTGTGTGTTGTTCTTTTTGTTTTGACCAGCAGCACCTAACACAACCTCCTAAACTTATTGTGATGATCACCCATGTAGTGAGAAAGACAATCCAACAACTTAACTTCTAGGGCTTTGAAGTGTGCTATTTGTGTCTGCAGTTCCACCTTCTCTCTCCTTAGGTTCTTGTTCTCCTCCATCAGTTGTAACCGATTGTTCTCCTCCGTCGCCGCCGCACTATCTCGATCGGAAGCCTTGCGGAATGCCGGGAAGACGCTCGGTTCGCATTTTTTCCGTGTGATCTCCACCAGCATGTGCTTGCAGCCCTTCTGGAACTTGTCGTGCTTGAATTCCCATCTCTTTGATGACGTTTTCTTGAATCCCTTTACAATTACGCAGGGTAAAAATCAGCTATACGTAACTAATATAGTACACTGTTGAATCTTGAATAAAAATTAGGCACGTAACTAGATAATTTTTAAGGGGGCGTTTAGTAAATAGATCCAGAATCATGATTCTAGATCCTGATTCAAAATCAGTGTTTGTTTACAGTGATTCTGAATTATGATTCAGAATCAGTGTTTGGATTGGATGATTCTGAATCATGATTCAGAATCTAATGTGATGTTCTAAACCAGAATCACTCATGATTCTAAAACCACCCCCTAATTTAAGGTGATTCAAACCCCTGATTCTGAAGTATAGTTCCAGAATCATGATTTGAACCTAAAATCATGAATCATGATTCTTGTTTTAAAATCATGATTAGAATCACTCTAATTTAAATCCTCATATTAAAAGAACCTAAGTCAAATAAATTGCGATCTTAAAGAGTTTGAGTTACTTTTCTCTTTTTTTTTTACCCCTTTGCATGTTATAATTTTCTTTTGCAAACGCATGTGTCGAGCATCACAAGTAAAAAGATGGGGGCCAAAGACAGTACTACTAGCTAGGCGTCGTAGCAGAAAAGAGTGTTTGTTTCGGATGGACTAATTGACGAATTGTACTCTACACAAGCAAGGCCTATTTTTGACCATTTTGCAGTATAAAAGATCTGGAGTAGCATGTCCCAGCACGCAAAAGATATGGGTCTTTGACCAAATTAACCAAAAAAAACGTGGTTGAGAATCTATAAATCGACTGTTTTTTAATATATACATGTATAAATATATATATACACACGCACATGTACATGTTCCTAACTTGTCCCTATGCTAAGAAATTAATGTGATTTGTTTCTTTGAAGGCTGCCCCACAAAATACAACATAAATACAACAGATACAAACACTAGAAATCAACATAAGTTTTTCGTATATTATCTACTAGCTAGGTGAAATAAATATGAATTGGTAAGCTTCTGTTGGTCTACTAGAATAAATAGTGTTGAAACCACTACTCTCGAAATGTCAATGCATGTAAAATGACATTAAAACCGAAGTATCATAAATGAACGACATAATATCATGCAAGTTTTCATCATTCATTTTCTAAATTTTAGCACCATATAATATATGACAATCCTATTAATTATTTTGGAGAGACAATCGAACAGATAAATATATAGGCAGTATATATAATATTATGTTTCGATCAATAGGGGAGAGAAAAAAATAATCTAACTTAACTCACAATTAATGAAGTTTAGCTAGGTATCAAAATATTGAAAAAAGAAACTAGACATGAGTGTATATATATTTACACACACACATATATACATATATTTATATATATTCACTGGTCAAATAGCGGCTTGATATATACTTTATCGACTTTTTCTGAGGTACATACGTCCACAAAGAATATTAGAACAAACTCGTTGTCTTTATTACCTCTACTTTCTTCATCAGCGTGATTATATTGACAGACGACTATGGAAACTCTCACAGTTTTGACTACCTATTCCTTTTCATTATTTTCTTCAATTATGATTACTACTTTTTGATGGCCGGAAAAGGAAATTAACACGAAATCAAGCCCATGACCACACCCGCCGGTAACATATATTCATCGGAACCCTAATAGTTCTGATCATCATCTCCAAATATCAACCGGGAATTACCAAAAACACGTATATATACTTCTGGGATGTTGAACCAATTATTTTAATCAAGTTCTCTAATTTACGCAGTATATCGGTAAATCCAACCTACTTGGGATGTGTTAACTCTCCACTTAAAAAAAAAAAAAAAAATGCAGTATATCACAAACATACTACTATTTTTTTTTTTTTTTCTCTGAACATATACTATTATTGTTTCTTTCAATATTATAACTATATATATGTGACATATATAAGGGGAACCATATATAACACCATGCACAAATATATGTATATATATCATATTTATAAAGGTTTGGGAATTAATATGCTTGATCAATCTAATTAAGGAATATATAATTTTGAAGTTAGAAAACTGGCGTACGTACATAGGTATTAAGCTGGCGAACAAAGCTGGAGAAATTGTTGTGCTTGAAGTACTTGGGAAGCAAGAGCTCCGAGAACTCCGCAGGCGACCATACAACAAAACCATTGCCTTCTTCATTCCATGAAATCACAGACGATCTCTTATAACTCCCTGCATAATATTCTCCATTAATTATACTTCTATCATGATCTGATGACATAATTATTCCAGCTCCACCTTCCTCCAGCAAATTGTACGTCTTCGATAAGAACGGCGTCGGACTTTTAGTCATCGGCGACTGCCCTGAAGATAAGGTAGTACTGCTGGTAGTACTACTACTCGTGATCTGATCACCACCGCCATAATATTGGTTCAAGTCCAACTCCAATACTTCGTTCTTAGCCATAATATTGTTTTACAACATGAATATTGTCATGATGGTCATTCTTCTTTTAGTTATGTCGCCCAAAAAGTACCTTTCCTAGCTATATATATATATATATATATATATATTGTATATATATAATATATAGTGGTGGTTATATCTTGGAAACTACTAGCTAGTGCCGTGGAAGGTGGACTTGACGGCTTCTAATTTTCTAATTTGTTTGGCTCTTTCTTTAAGTTTCTTTAGTGCATGCAGCTTTCTTAAAGGCCCGGCCGAAAGAGATCATGTTTAGACAACTAATTAACGCTTTTACTTTTGAAATGAAAAGGAAAGGCAGTGGGGGTATGGAAGTTTCGTGGGTTTTGCATTTTGGATATTATATACTGACAAGTGTCCATTAATTTTAGTTTTTGATGCCTTATAGATAATGTTTGTTGCTTTTAGTCAAGCAAAAAATAATTATACATTTTAATCAATTACGCTGACTATATACAATAAAAAAAGGGGTCTTTTTTTCTTGTTACTTGTTAGATTATAGAATCAAATGTTAATTAAAGTAGCACGGGCATGAGTAGGCAATAAGTATAAGTAACAAGGATTATGGTTTGGGTGCATTGAATATTTCTTCATTCTTGGTGTCATCCATTCAGTGCCCAACAAAATTCAGACAATGAATTATGGAAAATGCAAAGAAGGGCTGAGAACTCTGACCCAGCTTTGGAAGAGTCTCGCAAACTTTCCAAATGTCCATAATGAATTATTGTTGTTCTAATTGGTGTTGATAATAACTTGGTGATGTCAGTAATATTTGCTAAAATTACTAAATTAATTAATTTATCCAATGTTGAAGTGGTCTAATTATAAATCATTTATACATCTAGCACACGCATTCCATTAAGTTATTAAACTTAATAACCAATCTGAGCTTGAAGGTCAATCGCATTTCACATGGATAAGTAATATGGCTATTTGTGGCTAATTTGATCAAAAAGGTAATTGATGACCCATTAACTGAGAATCTGATAATTACTAAAGTAGAAAACTATCATTATTAATTAACAGAAAAGAGGTTCTTAGAAACAAATCAAAGAAAGGGGGAAAAGAAAACACAAAAAGGGAACATATTGGAATGCGCAAGATTGGTTGGCAACAATAACTTAACTATTGAACCAAATACAATGGGTAAGATTGGTTGGCAACAATAACTTGACTATTAAACCAAACACAATAATGTCTTATTCTTACGAATTATATTACCCTCCATCACTTTTTCAAAAATATGATTCTTACTGATTACTGCATATCAAACGTCCTTTTCCTAGGTGCATAATTAGGTGTTTACCTATGGCATAAAAACATGTGCATCTTAATCCACTTTTCTTCTTTTCGTTTTTCATATCTTGGCTTATGTTCGAATATTCACTTTAAAGTTCCTATGGAGAACAAATTACAGTGACACCTTTTGGCATGAGCAGTTGTAAATAGATTGCAGTTCTCCAAAATTTTAGGCTTGAACTGCGAAAGCCTAATTACTTTGAAATGAATTGACAAAAAGCGTTAATGATGTAATTGTTTGCTGGCGCCACTGAGCGTTAGCTTTCCTTTTGGGGCTGTTGCCCATGCAGTCTGTTGACGGTGATTTCTCGTTAACAAAAACAGGATGGGTTACCTCTGAGTTTCCTGTTGGATTACCGGCCTTAGTGTTGAATGTGTGTAAGAATTTATTGGAGAGGTGTGTTGTGTGTTAATCAAAGATGTACGCAAATAAAGAAGACAAGAAATTTTATAGTGGTTCACTCTATAGAATCAGAACTACATCCACTGTGGTTGTATATTTCTTTTGAGAGGATTACAATTTACATCAATTGTTTTCTCTAACTCTTTTTCCTCTCTTGGATTTCCACCACCTTCCTGTATGGAGTCTCGCCCCTTTTATACTGGGACTTCCTTCGCTGGGTTGATTTCCTTTGTAGGCAGAAGCACTCAAGTGCTCTCCCTTTTTAGGCCCAGACGTAGCCCACTAATCACTTGGAGTACTGTTCACTCAGCCAATTAGTCTTCTATTACGGCTATGTGCGTTCCTATAACCCTTTTCTGTCCCCTGTGGGGCGGTTTAAGGGTTCGCAATTAATGCCTGCTTTGCAGACATCCCCCACTTCTGTACGCAACTTGCCATGTCAGGTTTTTCCCCAAAGTGCATTCCCCTCGTCGCCAGTGTTGCTTAACCCGCTTGTCCTTCTTGGCGGTTGATTCTACGATCAAGGGATTTTTATGTTTAAAGATCGACGGTACGACTTATCGACGTCAGAAATAATCGACGCCTTAGGTTGGACTTCGTACTTGGCTTTTTGTAACGGATTGGGAGGGAGCCCCCAGACAACTACTAGTATTTTTCTTCTAAATTGAAAAAAAAAAAAAAAAAAAAAAAAAAAAAGACCGCTGGAGGTAACAATCTATTTACAGCGACAAACACGTAGCTTTTGTATTAACAAATTCAATCTAAATCGTCATCGTCTTGTTGTTTTGGTGTTGGCACTTCAAGATAAACATCAGTAGAATTCGTTACAAACTTATTTTCGTTATCCTTTTCCATCTAATAAAACCTTTTACTGTGTTTTTCCTCGAGGGGAAAAAAAAAGAAGAAAAAACTTGATGTCTAATCTGAAAACAATAATTATGGTTTAATCAAAATCTTCATCATCTGGTAATCGGTTGTTGTGGTGTAGTGGTTATCACGTTAGTCTTACCCTTAAATATTATAATTATAAATATTATAATATAATTAATATTATATTATAATGTAATTATATCTTATAACATATAATATAATATATTATAATTATATACGTATATTATAATAGATCATATTTAATATTATAATAATATATATATTATGTATTATACATTGTAATTATATTTATCATTATAATATAATATAGTTGTGATATTGTAATAAATAATTATAATAATAATTGGGATAGTAGTATTTTCTATAAAATTAAATATAATAACTGTATATTTTATGCATAATATTATTTTATTTTATTTTATTTTATAGAATATATATGTGATGTTTTCGTTAATAATATGATAGTTATAATAAAAATTAGGATTTTATTATTTTAAATATATAATATTATAATTATAATCAGCTACTATATTTTATAATATTATAATTAAGTATTTGTATAATTACAATATAAATTTATATTATAATAGATAATATGCTATAATTAGAAATGATAATATACTATATTATATATTATAATTATAATACGTTATATTATATTTTTATATTTTTATAATCATACTATATTTTTAATAATATAATATGGTATAGTTGTAACATTATAATATAAAATAATCAAAATAACATTATTTTATTATATTATAAATTATGATTGTATAATAATAATAAATATTATATAACTATAATTATAATTATATATATATAATATTAGTTATTAAATAATTATATTAAAATATATGATATTAGTTATATTAGTATGAGGGGTAATTTTATCAACATGAAAATATTCATATTTTATTTTATTGTATTTGTAAAAATAAAACTAACTAAATGAATCATTTTTCTTTTTTATTCTATTCTATTATTATTTTTATTTTTATTCTCATTATCATTCATCTACTGCAACTAAACGTACCTTTATAGGGCACATTTGGCGGGGGCAAAGGAGTGGAATGGAAAGATCTCCAATTCTAATATTTGGTTGAGTTTAATATAAGAACGGAAAAGACTTTTACGCCATTTTAGGTGAATCGTCGTTCCTCCACGAACGGAAGGAAATGCCATTCAGATATCTTTTTTCATTTGGGTTTCCGATTTTCCAATTTCGTCGCAAAATAGGTTGTTCATGAACTTGGAGCTTCATCTAATTTCGTGGTTGTTCTGATCTTCTTCGGATTTAGGTTGGGTGGGTGATAATTGTAATTGAGGTTTCGTTCATGAAACCCATTGTTGTGAATCTGATGATAATCTATATCTAGTAGTTGGTAGATTAATGGAAGAATGAAACCCATTGTTGTTACCATACTATCGAGCACTTTCTAGCAAGTTTTTTTTTTTTTATTTCCTTAATTGTTATATGATTTTTTTAGGATTTAAGTTACGTTTGTTTTAAAGGTTCTACATGGTTTAGAATTAGTTTTTGATTTGTTATAATATTTTTTTCTTATATAAAATTTAAATTTTAAAAATTAGAATCATGAACCATAATTTTAAATCTATAAATCAAATGTTATCTTAATTCAACACCCCTGTATTAAAAATATAATTAATTTAACGAACTTAGTTGGTTGTAAGCCTTTTAATCTCAATTATAAATTGGGAATTGGAGTCAACCTAAACTATACTATACTTAAGAGTAATGGCATTTCATCTTCTTCTCATATAAAAAAAAATCTAGTTAATTTAGTTTTCTTTATATATATATATATATATATATATATTTGCATCCCCTATTTGTTTAAAAGTAGGAGCAATTTTGTCCAAATAAAAATAGTTGTGCGCGTTTAGAATCCGTTCTAAAATAATTTCATTTTCTATGTGAAAAGGAAAATGAAAACGTTTTCAATATCAGACAGGAATCATTTTTAAAAATGCGTTTGGTAATTTTATTTAAAAATTATTTTCAGTCTAAGAAAAAACTGAAACTCCGTTTGGTGTGACATTTTTAAAAATATGTAGTAATACTTTAAATAATATATTAAATAATTAATACAATCCCCAATCGATTGCCTACTAATTAAACGTCCCAAGCATGCCTCCTACAAATCAGTTTTTTTTAGTACATTACAAATATATGATAAATAAATACAAATAAGATTATTTAGTGAATGATTACACTGAAAATAAAAAATAAATAAAAAGTTTATGTAGTAAGTAATCGTAACGTATTCATTTTTCTTTAGTTAGAGTGTGCTTGCGGATTAGACTATGCCTAATGGAAAGAAGCCTTTATAGATGTGCTTAGTTTAAGTGCACAAATCATTTTCATAAAGCACTTCTCTCGCTCAAAACACTAACTAAATCATCAATCTTCAGTTTGACGAGCAATATGAAATCAAACAATCAAGAACATGATAAAATCCTAAACATACATTAATGTTCCTGCAGGCCAATATTTGCAAGCTGAGGTAGATGGTGGGTTCATCAGAGATGTTCTTGAGTTTTTGGTGAAAGGAGATGTGGTTGTTTACAGGGTTGTGGCCAAAAACGTCATCTATTATACCCATTCACTTCTTCTTTTAGGAGAGTAAGAACTATCAAATGACGGTTTCAAAACATAACCAATAAACAGTTTTAACCAAACGCGTCGAGCTAAATAGATGTTGAATTCATTTCTAAGGTACTCTCACTCGGAGCAACAACAAAGTAATAACGTGTTATGTGCATCTCACAGTCTGAATCTCAGTACAGATTCCATAACCAACAAAGCCTAATCAAAATATAAAAACTCTTGCCTCCAATAATATCCCAACACTCCACTACACTACATTGCCTAAGCGGATTATACCAAAACTAACTTAAGCCAAAAAGACAAGCTATCCACATTTAACCATGTTCATACGAGAAAAAAAAATAAAAACATAAGCACTGAGGCCTCGTTCTTGTTATTCTTTGTAAGCATATCAAACTCATTTAAACTAATTACAGGATTTAAACATAGATTTTGATGCTTCATGATGATTCTTCAAGCATCACCTATTAAGCCTACTAAAATCAACAATTTTAAAAGAAGTAAACAAATAACCTGTAGGATTAATGAAACCATATAAACCTATCCTTACAAAATCAATAGGACTGCTGATCAATAACAAATTTCCTTCATAATCACAGACAAGTATTGGGAAAATCAATAACAGAAAAAATAATCAAAAATTTCCTTCATAATCACATACCAAATCAGATCTACTAGTTGGGAGAAATTATGAACAAATGATCTGAAAATCAGAAAAAATAACTAACTAAACACCCGAAGGAGGGCCATACCTCAGTTGATTTAGGGGATGAGGGTCGGAAATTCGCCGATCAAGAAAAGACCTTCAACAAATTCACGATCAGATCCGGCAGGGAGTGAAGATGAGGAGATCAGAACATGCGACTTCAACGTGAGAAGAGATGAGCTCAGAACAACGAATGTGGAGAGAAGATGAGAGAGAGATCGGCAATTTCATAGAGGAGTCGAAAGAAATCCGGTGGAGAAAATGAAAACAAGAAAAATGAAAACGATAAAAAATCGTTTTCAGAAACCTTAGATAAAAGAGGAAGTGAAAATAGGTGTTCTCAGTTTTGTTTTTGAAAAAATGGGTCACCAAACGTAATCTTTACAACGTTTCCGTCTTTGCTCTTCAAAAAACGTGAAAAATGTTTTCAAAAACAGAAACAAACGCGCCCGTTGTATTCCATTTCACCATTTTTGTAATATTATAACCAAACAAATAAACTGTATTTCTTTTTCATTCTATTTTATTATCATTGTCATTATTATTTCACCACTGTAACCAAACGCAACTTAAATATCCGAGTTCAATCCTGAACAACAATAATTAAGGCATCGTTCACTTCGTGGATTCGAGTTTTTAATTCGAGCTGTGATCTGACATTTTCTTAGAGCTTTTTACTGTAGCAAAAAAAGTTAAATGTGACATTTTCTGAGAACTTTTTACTGTAGAAACCTAGAACTGAAAACTCGAATCGGTGAAATGAACGAGGCCTAAGACATCGTTCATTTCACCGATTCGAGTTTTGCTACAGTAAAAAGCTATCATAAACAGTCACATCTAACTTTTTTATTATAGTAAAAAGTTCACATATAAAGTTACATCTTAACTCGAATTAACGAACTAAACAGACCCTAAATTTCAACTTTTTCATATTTATTTATTTATTTTAACACAAATGCTTAAATCCTAGAACCCTAAACCCTGAAATTGAACTGAGAATTGATTTCCACATTCCTCTACTCGGCTTTACCAATTATCAGTTTCCTCCAAAAGAAAAAATAATAAAAAATGAGAGTATGGGAGCGAAGCAGATTAGCTCTGCGTTCTGTATTTGGTGCTCAGAATCAGAACGTTTCGGGACGTTTCTTCTATTCCTCAATCTCTAATCCTACTAATACGAATATTGAAGAGAGATTGTATCGGAGGATCTCTCCGGTGGGTAACCCCAACGTTTCGGTTGTGCCGATTCTTGAGCAGTGGGTTCAAGAAGGCAAGCCTGTTAGTCAGATTGAACTTCAGCGTATCATCAAAGAGCTCAGAATCTTCAAGCGTTTCCATCACGCTCTTGAGGTTTCTCTTTCTTTTCTTCTCTTTTTTTCTTTTTTATTTATCTTCTATTGCTTCCCATTCGTTACTTCTTTTTCTTGTTTTCTATTTTTCCTATTCGCTAGTTTCTTTCGTTTAAATGTCTAATTGATTGGATTGATTTTGTTTAGTGCAAATATTATTATGTTAATATCTGGGCATGAGCATTTTATCACGAAAGATGGTCTCTTTTGCAGAATGTCTGGTTAAGACCGAAATGTGGGAATAACTGTTTTAAACGTCAATATGTTGGAGAAAATTGAAAGGGAATTAAC
The DNA here is from genome assembly GCF_000414095.1 of Morus notabilis. Taxonomy (NCBI): domain Eukaryota; kingdom Viridiplantae; phylum Streptophyta; class Magnoliopsida; order Rosales; family Moraceae; genus Morus; species Morus notabilis. The sequence continues at coordinate 379,968 of NW_010366216.1, read as the reverse complement.
ATTATTGGAAGATTTATGAAGAATTCGTTAATTTTTGCTGAATTCACATTCGTCAGTTTGTTTCGTTGAATTTCTAGTTGTTCGGATTAAATTTGTTTAGTGTGTAGATTAACACATTTATATCTGGGGAATCACCTTTTCATGTTCATACAATGGACTATCACCTTAACTCCAGCTAATAAGAATAATACTAAGAAAATCAATAATTGCTAGATGTAATGCTAATCTCATCCATTCGAAATCTGGTTTTAGACTGTTGTTTGTAATGACTTTTACAGATATCTCAATGGATGAGCGATAAAAGATACATGCATCTTTCGACCAAGGATGTTGCCGCTCGGTTAGACTTGATCTCAAAGGTTCATGGCCTGGATGAAGCAGTGAACTATTTCAATGACATTCCAGCAGCATTGAAAATTTTTGAGGTCTATAGCACTCTTCTCAACTGCTATGCCAATGAAAAGTCTGTGGAAAAAGCCGAGGAAATCATGCAGCAAATGAGGGATATGTGGGATCATAAGACACCGATTTGTTATAACATAATGATGAATCTGTATTATCATACTGAAGACTATGATAAACTAGATTCCCTCATGTCTGAAATGGAAGAAAAAGGCATCCCTTTCGACACATACACTTTCAGCATTCGGATGAGTGCATATGTTGCCATTTCCGACGTTGAGGGGGTGAATAAAATCATGGAAAAAGTGGAGTCCTATCCAGGGTTAGTTCTGGACTGGAACTTTTATTCGGTTGCCGCAAGCTCGCACCTCAACGTTGGGCTAGTAGATAAGGCTGTTGAGATGCTGAAGAAGCTTGAGGACCGGCTACCAACTGTCAACAGGAAGTCTTTTGCATTTGATGCTCTCCTCAAATCCTACGCCCTGATTGGAAACAGAGATGAGTTGTACCGTATTTGGGACCTGTACAAGAAGGAGAAACTGTTTAACAAGGGATACAAGAGTATGATATGCTCGCTTTTGAGGATTGATGATGTTGAAGGAGCTGCGAAAATTTATGAGGAATGGGAATCTAGGGGCTTACCATTTGACTTTTTAATTCCCGACTTGATGATTGATACCTATTTCAGAAAAGGGCTTCTAGAGAAGGCTGAAGCACTAGTGGACAAGGCGATAGCTAAAGGAGATGAGTCTTCAGTCGAGTTATGGTATTATTTGGTGATTCGGAGTCTTGAGCATAACCAAATCTCCAAGGCGGTCGAAGCATTGAAGAAGGCAATCTCGGTGTGGTCACCTGGATCAAAGCCGAGCAAGGAGACTCTGTCGGTCTGTTTGGAGTATTTGGATGGTAAGGTAGACATTGAAGGCGCTCAGATGTCCATCAATTTGCTGAGAACTGAAGGTATTTCCTATGCAGCTTCTCATGAGAAATGGCTGAATTTCACAAGGGGTGGCGACTCAATGTCCACCTAGTTGGTTCTCAAATGGAGGAGATTGCTAAGTGGTTAGCTCAAAATTATATCGATGTCATAAACTCAGAACTCGGTTCCCCAAAAATCTCTAGCAAACTAGTGAGAATACTGAGGCTTCATTTATTTCGTGGATTCGAGTTTTTAATTCGAATTGAGACGTGATATTTTTTAAAAGTTTTTAACTGTAGCAAAAAATGTTAGACATGACACTTTCTATAAGAGTTTTTAACTGTAAAAATCTAAAACTGAAAACTCAAATTGATAAAATGAACTAGAGCTAATTGTAAATACAAGGAACAATCTTATCAAGGCTTGATAGTTAATGGGCTTTCAACATTCTTGATGATGAAATCCATGTTGTAGTTGAGTGTATCAATGTCTATTTATATATCTCAGGAATGATTTAGATTAAATTATAGTGAGTATTCGTTGGACTTGTATATTTTTTTGAGAGAAAACTAAACAACTTATTCTTATCACTTGCATGGAACAAGAGTTTTATCCCTTATTCTTAATTAATACTTTTTTTTGTTTAATATAGTATTTGATTAGAAAGATATTAATCAAAAGTAAGTTATAAAAATTAAGACTTGTGCAATTTAAGAGGGTATTTGTCTCTCCGTTCGTATCACTCCATTTACAAATGACAAGAAATCGATCAGTTAGTACCTTTCTGTTATTGGGCCTTTCAAATCAAATTGGGGGAAGTTGTTGGGCTGAGTTTCTCTCTTTGTTATGGTGCCGAGGCCAAGCTTTAGTTGGTCCAAGGAGAGAAGGTTGGGCCTTATATGATCTTTGCTTGTCCTAACATGCGGCGTTTACGTTGCAGCTTGACCTTTAATTCATCCTGAATTTCAGAAAATATCTTCTTAAAAAGTTTTTTGTAGTTACAAATTTTCAAAGAGAATTGAGGACTTAGTTTTCAGTTAGAAATGCAAACACTGATTTATCATGGCATTGGTTTATGAAATGAACTCATTGTTATGAGTTTTAGAAGGACTTGATAATTTATCTGCTTAACAATATATTTGAAATACACCTTCCTTTGGAATCAATGTATTATTATGATTCATTTTTTAATCAAAACTGCACACTTCATTCAACCAAAGAAATCGAACAAATGCGAAATCAACTATATTAGTACATAAGCTGAATGAATACTAGTATTCGACCAAAATATTGCTACAAGTTAAAGACTCTTGAGCTAAGAAAAGAAGTTCCAATTCCAAATAAAGACTCCACTAAATTTTGATTGCTTATGGAGAGAGAGAGAGAGAGTTAGCTGTCATTTTGTAATTCAATATGATATTTTTTTTAGGGTGTTTTTCTGGTAGGATTAAAAAAATAAATTTTTTATAATTTTTTATTTTTTAACCGTTATATTTATATTAAAAATTATTTATTATGCATATTATTTTAATTTAATGTAATTTTAATTGATTTAAAGATTAGAAATTGATACTATTAGGCTTTTTTTTTTTTTTTTTTTTATAGGGGGGCGGCAAAAAAGGGCATTGGCAATCATAGAACGGGCCTACTAGGGGTAAAGCCTAAAACCTAACTCACAACCCACCCAATTCTCACCGCCACAAACCAAAAGGAGAAAAATAATTATTTCATGGAAAAATGGAAAAAATAGACTAAAATTTAAGATAAATTAAAATTAATAAGTTAATAAATAGGTTAAATTACTATTTTTATTCATAATTTGTCTGGTTATGAACTATAACCTGACAAGTTATTATCCATAAATCACGGGTTGTATTCATAACTTGTCTGGTTATGAACTATAACTTGATAAATTTATCCATAACTTATCTGATTATAAACTATAACTTGACAAGTTATGACCTATTAATTTTTATAATTAAAAGTTGATCTATATATTTCCTTAAACTTTTTATATTGACTTATTTTTAATTATTTCTGTTATTTCATTCTAAAAAGTAAGCGACAAAGCTAAGTGGACTGTGGACCTAGAAATTAAAAACATTTGGCAACAACAAATAACTCCAAAGGTCTGGCCCTCGTATAATGTCAAATTATCTTGTCACTGAAGATTCTCATACATATTAATAATTGTACAACATTGAGAAAAGGATGAAGAAACCTAAGCCCGTGTCTTAAAATGAGCGTGACTTTAGGGTCAATCTATTGCTTCTTGTGGAGGTAAAGAATACAACGATAGAATGACAGCTGGATCTGGTGGCAAAACCAGAAAAGCGGCCCACTAATCACTCTTGTCGATGATGCAAATTGATTCGACCCCAAAGGCCACATCAATCACGTCCGAGGCAAAAAAGAAAATTGTTGGGAAGACCCGTTTCGCCTTGCGGTGCCATTAATCAAATTTGATGATAGAATGCTTTTTTTTTTTTTTTTTTATTAATTTGAGTTTAAAATTTAAATTTTATTATAATAAAAAAATTTTAAAAATAATCACATCTAATTTTTTTATTATAATAAAAAATTTTCATACAACATTATATCTCAACTTGAATTAATGAACCGAACGAGCCTGAATCACACCCCACTCAAATCTCTCAGTGTCATTAGATCAAAAAGTCTTAGGCGTATGCAAAATTTTTTCAAATATTTGAAAAGTGGGTTTTTGGTTTTAAGTTTTTCGAGTTTAAAAAAATGTAATGGTCAATTTGTGTTCTTTAGTACCACACTAATCTTGGCTGGGGTTGGACAACTTAAGAAGTGGGAAATTATTTCCACTAACTAAAAATAATTATTAATCAAATATTAATAATAAAAATCTTGACTTATAAATCTTTAAGAGTATTTATCTCATTTTTTCGTGTCAATAAAAGTGGCTAATGATGAAAACTACTTCATAGTGCGTTCACTTCAAAAATTTAGTGCTTTCACTTTCACATCATCATAGTCTGCCCTAACGGATTTTTTACCATAAAGGCAATACAAAGAAACAACACAAGTTACACGAAGATTTGTCTTGAAGTCTTTATTTTACTCATAAGCACAAAATGAAATATCTTACGTTATGTCAAACAATACATGAAAAAGATATTTCTCGTTTTCACCCATGCGTAATGAGAATTTGCTAATACTTTTTGAAAGTATAAAATTCAATGCTAAAAATGGATTTGGGATAAATCTCCATTCTCCAGTATGGACCCCTTCACCCAAGGGTCGGTGGGGGATAATGGATTTTGAGCCTATAGCAAATTATTTTACTTGTTAAAAATGAACATCTACATTTTGAAAACAAGAACAAACGTGTAATTATTGGGGTTAGAGAATTCAATTCCATAATAAAGAAAAAATAATCACTTTATTTTTTTTATTTTTTCTCTAGTTTGAAAGTTGACCGGAAAACAAATAAAGTTGACGAGCATATCAGTTTATATAGCAAAACAAAAATTAAATTTGTGGTTCTAATCTGCAAAACAAACATGTGCCAAGACATTAACAGCCCGCTAAGATAGGTGATCTAATTCAAGAAAACTTATTTAGTGTCAGTAGAAAAATTCTCGACACGGTACCATAAAATACGATAAATACTTGTAAATTTTATATTATAATTTACAAATTTTAAAAGTTAAAGTTACTTTAATTATAATGAATTTTTGAATAGTAAAAGATTATGATAATTTATAAATTTTACATTATAAATTATAAACTTTAAAATTATAAAAATTACGATAAATTTGTGAGCTAATACATTTGCGGATTCCTAGTTTAGAATTTCGCTGAAAGTTATTAGTCCCCTCTTGCCTCTGTGCTACCCTAGTGAAGTAATAGAGACTTGCAAATTGCAAGCAAGCAAGTGGGTGTTGACTGTTGAAGTGGATGGACATGGATTACCTTCAAACCTTTGCTGCAAACGATTCCTAGGCATCAAATAGGATAAGAGAGAATCATTTTTTCTTTTTTCTTTTTTCTTTTTTTTTTCGGGTCATATCATGGTGACTGTTTTATTTGCGAGCATCATCCTCCACCATAAAGTAGCTATATCATATTAAAACAACGCTTTTAAAAATAAATAAAAAATTGTCGTGTATATCTGTTTTTTTTTGTTTTTTTTTTAAATGAGACACATTTACGCCAATTAGAAATGGACGTTTTGTATGAAGAGAGATTGTATAATTTCACAGAAAAGCAACTTGTAACAACCAACACTTAAAAAAAAATAATAAAAATAAAAAACCTTGTTGAAAGGGGGTTCATCATGGAGTTTAAAACGATATTTAGAGAAGAATTTTCAAATCATTAATTCATTTAAGGCACGTATATTTAGTTGGACCCAACTCTTAAGTTACTAGATACAAGATCTTCATAACAAAAAAGCTAAAAAGGAGAGAGAAGAAAATTCATGATGTTGATGTATGTCCGTCATCTATGGATAACTTTCCAGTATGGTGATTTTACATATGGAACAACGTTTTTCTCCTTGATCAAATAGCAAAAAACGGCCTGAGCCAAAAAATAAAAATAAAAATAAATAAAAAACGTTTTCTAAATTCATAAATGCTATCAAAAGAGAAGCAAGCACCTAGAGATTCTGTTGAGCAATATTTGTGAGCTGGTCACTTTTATAATTTTATTTCCTTTCAAAAATCAAAAGACAAATAATTAAAGTATTATCAGGCACGGCCGTGTAGTTTTCATGCAGTTGTTTTAACCAGTTCCACTTTTGTCTTTGGCTTTTCGGTCTACTTGAGCATTCCACATTGTACAAGATATAAAGCGATAACATATAAATGTTTGCTTCATTAAATTCCATCTACACGGCATCATACTGTTCAATTGACTGAGAATTATTTTTTAGGCAACAATAAGGCACAATGGGAACTCCCACGATTAGACACGCACTTTTACTCTATTAGTAAGAATTTTCAACTGTTAAATCTGTACATTTTCACATTAAAATTTACAGTATGTAATTCAAAACAATTCATGTTTCAAATCAGACCATTAAAAAACTAATCTAAGGATAAAAACACGATAACTACCGGTGAAACAAAAATGTATATCCTACCATAAATCATATTAACAAACTTATTAGATGTTTTGATGTCACCCTCAGGTCCATTTCACGCATGTTTATTTTGTGAGTTTGAACTACGGTTCAAACATTTTTGTTATGGTGTTGTAAATGTAAATTTTGATTCAAACTTCCTGGTTTGAACCTATGAACTAAACACATTAGTAGGCAAACAACAATGTCTCACGACAAAACATTTTACCTCATGCATACAACACATCTCTAACTAAATCTATGTCCTTCCTTTCATCAATAGCCTCAAGTCAATACCCTTATAATTTTCTTTTTTACAGAGTGTACAAAACGGAGAATGGTCCAAACAATTATTAGAAAACAACAAGGCACAGAAGAAAGCAACAGAAAAGGAAAATGGAGATTCTGTTTAAAGACTTGTCTGCCTGCATCTCCTGCCTCCTCAGCCTAGGACTACTACTTCTCATAAGTCGATACGGATTTGGATATGTATACATGTTGTCTGAGTTTCCAAACACCCCGGCATAAACCATCTCCCGAAACATCCCCACCATTGGGTGGTGGTAGCCCATCATCGGTGAACCACTAAGATTAGGCAGGGATGAGGAAGAATCCTCATTATAGCTGCCATATTGATGAGCATTGTAGTTTTGGCTTTGATAAGGATTACGATATGGAAGTTGCTGACCCGAACGAGATGTTGTAGATGTAAGAGCATGTTGTGCCTCACAAGCTGATGGCCTTGGAGGTATTGCCGTGCCCATATAGTTTGCCTTTCCTTCCAGCTCAGCCTCGGAAGTGGTTTGGCCCCGGCCATAAAGAGGGACCATAGTGGTGTGTGATATGTCAGCCTTGCAAACAGGGCACTGAGGGTGCTCATCAGAGGCAAGAGACGCGCTCTGGACGTGAAGCCATTTGTAGATGCAAGGCCAGCAGTAGAGATGGCCGCAAAGGGTGACTATGGGCTCGTGCGCGAAGTCTAAACAGATGTTGCAGTCGAAAGAACTATTGGTGTTTTCTGAGTTTGCTGCATCTGAAATGGGTTTCCACTCGCGTGTAAAGTAATCCTGCCAAGACATGGTTTCTTCTTCAGCAGTGTTGTGGCCGCCGGCTCTGAGATGAAGAAGAAAATTGAAACCAGTTCAGTGCTCAAAGTTCCTTGTCCTTAGAGTGATTTGATCAAAACAAACAGAGACAAAGATCTTGGCCCCAAAAAAAAAAAAAAAAAAAGTAATAAAGGTAAAGATATAGAAACGAAATATGATGAGCGCTAAGATATGGTGCGCTCAAGAATATCTTAGCACGTTTCTAACAAGCCCATTGGGCCTGTTTAGTTCGATGATTCGAGTTGAGATGTGATTTTATGTGAGAGTTTTTTACTGTAGTAAGAAAGTTAGATATGACTGTTTCTAAGAACTTTTTACTGCAGCAAAACTCGAATTCTAAACTCGAATCGGTAAAATGAACGGGACCAATGTTGTTCTAACTTCTAAACAAAGGCATTTAATGAAATTGGCCCCACTATGTTGGCCTAATTTCAAAAGAGCCCTAATAATTATCATAATTGCATGACGCATGCCAGTGTCTACCGGTTAAGGGAATAGATAATACATTTAACATCGCCGTCAAATATAGGAAAACATGTTAATCATTTTTTGAAAAAGGATATCTCAAGCACAGAAATTTTCACTTCCACCCCTCCCAAAGGAGACCACAAATAAATATTTCAACCACCCTAGATGTTCTAAGGTTATCATCTGGTTATGGCTTTGAATCCTAACTTTATCTTGGACGACGTTATATCTGGCTAAGGAGCGATACATAAAGCCATTTCTGATACGGCGAATGATACACATAAATGATAAAAATTGTACTGTTTTAAGGCTTTTAAATCGGATAGAGGTTGGACTAAAATACCAGATTACCCCACTTCATTAACAAGGACATACCGCAACCTACCATGTGAAATGGGTAATTGACCTACATGTCCACTAGAAATTATATAAGCCTAAACTTGCAATTAATTCCTTCAAGGAGAATATATAACTACAGATTATTTGAGCTCTCCCAGTTGTTCAACTACAAAACATTCAATAGCACGTCCAATACTAATCACATCAACAAAAACTATTAACAGATCTTTACCAATTATAGTCCAAATTAAACAAAAGGGAAGCCCATGTGCAGTTCAAGAATAATTCCCAAACAAACACATACAGAATTTATAGCAACTTTTGATATGGTGAAACTTGAATAGCATAAAAGGCAGAGGAACTAGAGAGAAGGGTCTAAAGACTCTAAACTCAAAAAAAAAAAAAAAAAAAAAAAAAAGATCGCTTTATTTCCCACCAGTCAGAGCAAAAGCACCGTATCGGGGGTTTTAATTTTTTTTTATCTTTTTTTTTTTCAAATAAAACCTCTATAACACACCTGAATCTCTTCAGAAAGAGTTATATAACTCCATTTTCAATGCCGAGGTCTTGTAGTAAACGATTCAAAAGGAACTTGAGAAGTACACATCTCTACACAACAATCTGTTCTTATAATGCATAAAATTAACTCCAAATTTAATATAATCTCGTGCAATGCCGACTTTCAGATTTCCACCGAGAAAAAAAAAAGAGCCAAATTACTCGGTATGTTTGTTTCTCGCGAAAGCATACGGGAAAATAAAACGAAAATGTTTGAAATTTCTTGTGCAACCCAAACCGAGCTCGCATTTCAACGATAATAAAGAAAATTTTCAAAACAAAAACAAACGTGTGAAGCACGTACCGAAGAAGAGATGCCTCGTAGAGATAGGCGGCGCTATGTATGACGGAAGCGCGGAGAGCTTCGATTCGAAGAAGCTTCAATGGCGATTCGGCGGAAATAAAAGCAAGAGAGAGAAAGGGTGTTATAGAGAGAGAGAGATGAGGAAGGGCGTGCGTGCCGTCGCGTTCTTATAAACGAATCCAATGAGACCAGCTGTAACCAAACTCTTCATCACGCCTCGTGATCTCTGCTCCACGCACCGCGCGTGCCTTGGCCCCCTCTAATCCATGTAGTTTGCGCGTGAACAAACGGATGTTATCTTTTCTGTTGTTGGATTCTTTCCACCTTTTCCCTCCTCTCTCTTTTTTTTTTTTTTTTTTTCTTTTCTATCTTCTCCTTTTATCTTTTTTTTTTAAGAAATAAAATACTTTAATGCATTATCTCATTTCAATTTGGTGACAATTTGACAATATGATATTATTTCAATATATAGAGTTTTAGCTTCACAGAAAAAACAAAAAAAACTTTGTTTATTATTAAAAATATTAATATAATAGTTGATATATTTAGGCTCCACTTTAATAATTTTACAAAAAATGGTGAAACTATTCTCTAATTATTTTAAGAATATTTTCTAACATATTATTTTATAGATAATAGATAAATAGAAAAAGAAAGCTATCAACCGTAGTCTTTTAAAAGATTATCGAGCATAATTTTAAAAAGAATATACTTCTGTGTATTATTTCTGTCATCAATTTGCTTTTATTATTGAAAATATTAGTATAGTGTTTTGAGATATTTAGGCCCCAGTGTAATCATTTTTTATTATTATGAGCGAAAAAATGGTGAAATTGTTTCTAATATTATTTTAAGAATATGTTCTCCCGCATCACATTTTATATAGAATAGATAAAAAGAAAAAGAAAGCCACCAATCATAGTATTTTTTTGGATTGACTTCATTAGCCTGAATTTTCTATTTTTGTTTCAAATATGACCTCCAAATTTTAAAAAGGGCTCACCTTAATTCATATTTCTCTTTTTTGTGTCCTTTTCGTGTTCTCCCAATAAAATTTTGACACGTCAGTTATTTATCATAGTTTTTTAATTGACATGATATGAAATTTTAATTGACTTAGTAATTTAATTCATGTGACATTATATTATTAGATGACATGAAAGATAACATAAATAAGTGGATATATGGGTCAATTCGATAACATGACACTACTTATAATTTTATAAATGCCCCCAAAATATTGATTTAAATCAATTAACCCCATGAATAATTACTTTTATGTCATCTTGTCCATTGATTTATTAAAAGATCAGACTGCAACTTGATATAAAATCAATAGTTTATGGGACATTATGGAATGACTTTAGTTTAGGAGGTTTTTTGAATCACTTTGCATACTCTAGAGAATGAAGTGAACCCTTTTCAAAATTTAAAAAATATATAATTCAAGAACATTTATAAAATTAATACTTTTTTATAATTATCAACTATAATCTTGAAATTATATCTTTTTTTTTCAAACAAAATGAAATTATATACGACAACTTTATTTTTTTTCTCTTTGATAATCTCCTATAATATATTATATATTAGTAAAAATACTAGTATTCTCGGTTCCAACGGAAAAAAAATGCCATTGGTACTCTTACTAAAAATTATCTAATCATTTTTCTACAAAAAATAATAATAATCTTGAAACTATTACAATCTTTTTTTTTTTCAAAATGAAATTATCACATCAATTAATTACACATAAAAGCTTTTTTTATAAATTATAGCACCCACTTTTATCATGGTAAGGTTAAAACTCCGCCACTCTTATAAAACGGGCCCCATTAAATGAGTAGTGGGACTCACCTAATAGAATCTATTTTATAAGTATGAGAGTTTATCTTATCCGAATAAATACCGTATTTCGATGAATTAAGATGAAAAGTTGATGCTTGAAGCATTTAATCTTATCCAAAAAAAATAAAACATTGCTTTATGAAAGTTTTATCTAGTTGCTTTTTCTTATTTTTCTTTTTTTTTTTTGGATAATGAATATATATTTTCTCTTCAGACATACCTTTCTTGAAACATTTATTTGGACAAATTCTTTACCAAACCATTTTGGAGTTCTTTAAGAGAAAAAGAAAATGTAGCAAAAAGAAGAATGAGATGTACCCATTGTTTTAAAAAAGAACATGTAGCAAAAAGGCACTAGTCCAACTTTATAGTTTTTTTTTTTTTTTAAAGAACTTTATAAGTGTTTGTTGTCTCTCAATGTCCCATAATGTATGTGGATTGTATATATTGTAAAATATATTCAAAACAGTAGTATTGAACTTTACATTTTATTTATTTAAGTTAAATGGCTCGTTTGAGTATAAAAGGGGCTAATATGAAAAGTAGACGGTTGGTTCATGGATTCATAACTATAATTTAGAATCATTTTTAGTTTACGTGTGTTTTTTGTGAAAGAAAATACTGTAGCAAACCACGAACCATGACACGAATCTTCATAGCGAGATGGATTTTAATATTGGTGGGACATTCGTACAACAATTTTAGAAAACGATAATTGACCTTTTAAATAATTTATATTAAATTAACAATTCCAAAATCATATAATTCCTATTTGTGAACCACAAAATATCGTCCTTTTAAATAAATAAAAAAGAAAACCACACAATATTGTATTTTCGATTGACCGTTTGTAAAATTTACCAACATATTTTATTTATTCTGAATTTACAAGAAAAGGAAAGTTCTTTTCTATATATTTTTTTCACTAAGAAATCATTCTAAAACATGGGAACTCATTTATTCCTTTGTACATGTTTATTCTAATGCAATAAAGGGGAACAAATTGGTTGTGGTGGTGCTTCCATTTTTTTTAATTAAAGAAATAAAAAAAGCATATTGGACTTTGACCGTGTAGCATCTTTTTTTTTTTTTTTTTTTTTTTAAAGAAGGTTTATTTTGATGATATCCAAAGCAGGTTTTTATGAGGATTATTAATATTCTAATATTACTTTTACGGAAAAAAAGTCGTGAGCATAGAAAGAGCGGAGAAGAAAGAGAATAGGAAGTGCATTTTTGGTCGGCCGGTCTTCAAAATACATTCACGAGTTCTATGTTAGTTGATTTACACGATGGTAGAGTTTGTGTTGGTATTTCCTGCCGGTGTTGGTGTTTGTTTTCCCTCACAAATCTTAGATCTGTGTGGGCTTTGGTTGTTTTTGGTCGTGTTCCCCCATTAAGTTATAACCTTGTGTGGGTTTTGTGTTGTTTTTTATCTTTTATACGTCTTTAGTCAGATCTCTCGCTTCGGTGAGCGTGATTTGAAAGAATACTGACTTTCATAGATAAGTCTTTATAAAGAGTTTGCTACAACCCTTTCGGAAAAGCCAACCGTAGAGGGAGAATTAAACGAGCTAAAAAAAGTGCTCCAAATTGTGTCAATTATCAGACCTTGGATCTCTGTATTAGGACGCCAATGTTGGGATATATGCCCATAAATCAAATAAGATGTAAATATTTTACTGATTATCAATGAAATGAGGAATTTTTTCAATATTATTTTGCATACATGTGATGTTTTATAAATATCAAAATCCCTAAATTATTTTTTGATGTAACTTTAAACATTGTATATAATTGTTATATGTAGAGGATAATGTTTGAAATAAAATAATCTAAACTTGTCCGTAATTATAAATTAAAGTTGGGATCTTTAATTTAAAATTACTAATGCGGTTCATTACATTCTGAATGAAACAATCTTATCCTAGATTGTTAATAATGAGATTATTAGAATGAAAGCATTTTATGTAATATGATTACATAGGACCGGAACGCGATTAATTATGAATCTCTAATAAATTCTGTTATTAAATAGAGTATTCAATGTTAATCAATGATGGTCATATATGTATTAATCTTAATTCTGAGTAATTAATAAACTCCTATTTATGATATTATGTTCTTTGACATATTGAGTAATGACACATGTGAATAATATTAAAGTCTTGGTATATTGGGAGCATAGTAAAATAAATAGCCGGGATTATTAATTTACAAGATGAAATCCATTCCTTCATAATGAAGTAGATGGACGGTTCTCATAAGTGTTGATTCAGGACTTGAATAATAAGAGCGCTCAATTTTATGATTGGATCATAAAATATATTATTCATTAGAGGATCAATGGTACTTATGGAGAAAGATATAATTAAAGAGGTTAACGGAAAATACCTAGCTTTAATTATGAACCGTTTATGGAGAATTAATTCGTATGTAGTGAATATATCAATGGACAACACAAATTCCGTGAACATAATTATTTTTATTATTTTAAGAGTGCAATTCCAAATTTATAGTGGAGTAATTTAGAATTAATAATTTTGACATATTAATTAAGGTGTTAATTAATTATCAAAATTATTGGAGCTTAAAATTATAATGTTCATAGTTCCTCTCAATGGTTCCATAAGATTAATGTGAACTGAATATATCATATTGGGTTATGATTATTAATATAGAATTGAGAATTCTAAATACACATATTAATTAATTTGATTAATTAATATTAAAATTATTTTAAATTAATATGGATGAATTTAGAGAGTTTTTTTTTCTCCACGTTTCCTTCTTCCCCCTCGTTAATATATATATATATATATATTTAAAAGGAAGGAAACGTGCATGTGCACGTTTCCTCAAAAAAAAAAAATGAAAAAGGGAGTGGGAGGAAACGTGCTGTTGCACGTTTCCTCTCCTGAGAAAATGGAGTAAATGTGCGGTTGCACATTTACTCAAAAAGGGAATGAATGCTGTTCATAAGAAATGTAACGAAAAAAAAAAGTTTTTTTTTTCCGAGAGAGTGAACAGATAGAAAGAAAAAAAAAGGAACGGGAGAACAAAAGAAAACCAAAGAAAATTTCTTGAGTGCCATCATATACTTTTGAGAAAAGTGAGTGATAATTATAGGTGGCTTCCCTATTCATCCATCTCATGTGTTGAGAAACCCATTAGAACGCCCACACATTCGAGTTCATGTTAATCCGGAGATACATTGAGAAATAACCGTGGTGTTCTTGGAATTTAAGAGCTCAAGACGGTGTTGGAGGAGTTTAAGATTTTCGTCCTAATCGAATGACGGTCAAATCCTCATTCCTTTTTTTAATATCTTTGTAGTTAAATTAACATGAAATAATGATCGCATTAAATTTTGATTTATGTGATTCGATCGATACCACATTTCCGCACAATTTTTTTTGAAAATCCGGTTTGAGAAACCAACAGCCAATAGATCTATCAATTTTTGTTTGTTGTATCAAGTTTTCTATATAGAGTTCAATGTAAATTTTATGGGGTTTTGATTAATGAATTGTTTTTTTTTTTTTTGCATTTAAAAAAAAAGCAAGTTTTTTTGTCAAACACGCCAACTCGATTAATATGTCTTTATTTGTTTAAACCCCACAACTGCAGTCCGCACAAGCAATATTTCTTTTTGAAATAATTTTTTAAAAATCCAGCAAACAATGCAATTTCTTTTCTTTTACTTGGTTAAGATTTTTATTTTTAAATATGTCTTACCATTCCATCTTCATGTAAATGTAAATATAGCGAGCAATGCAATTTTTTTTTTTTTTTGATGTCTAATTATGTAAGTGACAGATGTTTCTATAACTTTAGATTTATCATGTATCTTAATTTTTAGTGGATCTTTAATGAATTCTCATTACCGATTGATTATATAAAAAAAAAAGTTATAAATAAAGAATAACTTACATGCTTTTCGTTTCAACTAAACGATCAAATATTCAAATGTACAGTCATTAACGTACCTAAAAAGCTAATATTACTTGTTTCCTTATCTTTTTTTCCTATTTTATTGGGCTTATTTATCTTTTATTGAATAATTTACTTGACAGGTGACAAAAAAGAAATTCAAATAAATTTGTAAGAAAAAAGTGAAAAAAAAAACCGATACATAATCTATTGTTTGCCGCTCCGAAATAATAATTTGACCTTAACAGCTTAAACTTTCAACAAATACAACTTTAAGAAAAATGAGCATTAACAGTACCAGAAAATTTTACGGTAGGATATCCTATAAAGTTATATCTTATGAAAAGGACACAATTTTAAATTGCTGAATATCTGTCAAATTCTTATTAATTATATGAGAATTTAAAATATATCAACTATGATAAGATTATTTTTATTAAAATCCAACCATTTTATAATAACAATTTTTAAGGCAGGACAATGTAATGGGTTGTCTCATCATATGACATAAGTTTTTTTTTTTTTTTTTTTTTTTTTTTGTCGAGGTGGGGGCGGCATGATTAAGGCTTCGTTCACTTCGCGGATTCGAGTTTTCAATTCGAGCTGAGATGTGACATTTTCTGAGAGCTTTTCACTGTAGCAGAAAAAGTTAGATGTGACATTTTCTGAGAGCTTTTTACTGTAAAAACTTAAAATTAAAAACTCAAATCGATGAAATGAACGAGACCTAAAAATGTCGTTCGCTTCAAATTAATGTTCATTGACCATTAATGTGTTTTTTTTTTGCCACATTATCTGCTTATTGAAAGGAAATACAAATAAATCAAGAGATTTTTCTAACAGACGCTCAAAAAATGAACTATTAAAAAAAACTTTATTTTTAACTTTTAAATTTATATTAAAAATTATTTATTATGTATATTTTTTTAATATAATAAAATTTTAACCGAATTTAATAATTAAAAACTGATCATCCTATCAAGGGAGAGACTCAATAACAAAAATTCTCACATCCAGAACAAAATAAAAGACAAACATGATGAGCCGTAGAAATTTTAAAATAAAAATATAGAAATTTTAAAAGAAAAATAGAGAAAAATTATCTCCAATAGCAAGCAATAAGAGAGTGCCGAGTTACCAATGTTATAGCATACACATTACACGATCTCTTATTTTATTTATTTATTTTTAAGATAAGGTAGTCTTATCATTATTAGAATATATAGAAAAAAAAATGTTTTATTTTATTTATTTATTTTTAAGATAAGGTAGTCTTATCATTATTAGAATATATAGAAAAAAAATGTTTTAGAAGTGTAGGGATGACAATATTCCTTATTGGGGCGGGGACCCGTTCCCAACAGGATAGTGATGATGAACAATTATCAAAAATGAATATGAGGATGAGAATAAAATATAGTCCTCTATTTGTGGTAGGGTGGGGACGGAGAAAGTACTTCTCACGCTACCTCTTCTCTGATATTAATGTGTTGTTTTTTTAATGTAATTATATATATATATATACACACACATAATCTCTTAAAATTCAAAGTTTTTTGAACTATGATTCTTGAAAAAAAATAGCGTGTAACTATGCAATGAAGATTGAAACTATTAGGAATAGACAATGAAGGATAATTTAACTTTTTTCGCTTATACATTAGTTATTACTTTTGAATTTAATTTACAAGATGTTAAAAATTTAGTTTTTTTTATAAAACCTTTGATTTTGATTTAAATTTATAATGAAATTTTATTCTATTTTATTTTAAGTTATTATAATTTTAAATACTTAATCTTATATGATGAGAAATGAGACGGGTATAAAAAATACTTATTTAATAAAGAATCCCCAATTCTAACCCCGTCATTTAAACGGGAATAAAAACAAAAAAAATAGACAGTTTAAAGAGGCGAGAATGAGAACGGAAAATCATTTTTCATCCCCGCCCGAACCTTTACCATCTCTATAACATTGGCGGGCCAGCAACACAGCCCACCCGTTGCGGCGTGAATATTTTATGAATTAATAATCATTTTACAATTTGATTATTTTCCGGTATTTTTAAATTATTTAATAACCTTTGCCTTTCAAGTTTGTGGGGCCTGCTGTGCTGCTGGTCCTTCTACAAGAAATCCATTGCAAATTTGTAATTTCAATTTCAATAATAAAGATGAAAAGGAGAGGGAAACGAAAGAAAATAGAGAGATTTTTTTTTTAAATGGTTAAAAAAGAAGAGGAAATGGGGAAAAAAAAAACATAGAGGATAAGATGTATGTGTGATCAGGCGGGGACGGGGAAGGAGAAAAAGTGAAAGAAAGAAAGAAATAAAATAAAACATAAAAGCTTATCTTAGAGGAAAAAAATAAAATAAAAAGAAGCTAGTTTGATGTTTATTAGAACGGCTGGCCTTCTCGAAAGACGTTGTTCTCGTTTAATTTGCTAATTTAAATCTTATTAGTTTGAACTTTTTAATTTGAACAAAAAAAATTAAATTGTGAGGTTTAAATTATAGTTTAAATTGATGTTTGGATATGTAGTTAAAATTTTAATTTAAACATGAGATGAAATTTAAATTTGTGTTTGGTAGGTGTAAAAAACAGAGAGTTTATACTTTTTACTGTTCAAAAATAGTTTGAACGGCTGAACTTGAAGGAGGAGCTAAACTCTAAATTGGGTTGTTTAACTCAATTCAAACAGGGATTATAATTCAAACTGTATGCTTATCAAACGTCAATTCAAACTGTATTCACTATTCAAACTAAATTGAGCTAAACTAAATTAGTAAAACAAACATGGGCTTTATTGTCAAAAAGAAAAGGAGAGGAATTTTTATGGTACCGGAAAAAAATTCTCAACATCATGTTAAAATTAAAATAACTAATGAATTTTATGTTGGAGTTAGCAAATAGACTTTTGAATTTTTAAAAAAATACAATAACTCATAAATTTTACATTGAAATTTATAAATCTCAAACGTTAAAATTATAAATTACAATAGATTTGTGGAGCCTCAAAGTACTGTAATTTATAAATTATAAATTATAAAAAAGTTAAATTTGACTGTTTTTAAGAGCTTTTTATCATAACAAATTTTAAATTTTAAATTTAAATCGGTGTAATGAACGAGACCTATGTATATCAACTGCTCTCAACCACATGCAAGAAATCAGATTACTACATAAATAAATAAATATATATATATATATATATATTGCTATGTTTTAGCGAAATCAGATTACATGTCATGTCAATTATTGATTTCCCGGAGTCTAAAATCAGTTTTCTTTTGAGCAATTCGGTAGAGATTTGATTTCAACTGAGACCGACTAATTTGAAAGTAAGCACATGCATTATACAGTAATTTGGTGCTAACACATTCTTCGAAGTCAAATATTAGGTCCACATGATTCGCGATTAGGCCCACGTGATGTTTGACATGCCCAAACTCTGTAAATATCACGTGTAGTTTTCATACTTGTGATAATGAATGATCGCTGATTTGCAATTTGACCCGTTTAATTCGCTGATTCGAGTTTTTAATTCGAGTTGAGATGTAATTTTATGTGAGTACTTTTTACTGTAGTAAAAAAATTAGATGTGACTGTTTCTGAGAGCTTTTTACTGTAACAAAACTCGAATTTTAAACTCAAATTAGTCATGTTTATAGTTGGTGACGTATAAGACAGTTACACGAATTAACCGCAAAAAAAAACAAAAAAACATATATAGTAAGAAGTACTAGTGTAAGCTTACTTATAATGAGAAAAGGTCTCTTGTTAAATACCCTAGCCTCCACTCCATTTAAAAGCCCCTCGTAATAGTGCTCGTATCTTTTCTTATATTTTCCAATGCATGCGTTTTATTTTGAGTTGGAAGAATAGAACTTGTAAATTTAATGAGAATCTGGCACAACATATAGTCTGCAAAACCTAGCTTTCATATATGTCTATATATATAGATATATATTTAATTTTCCTTGTCTCCAAGCACCCCAAAAAAAAAATGTATTCTTCATTTGTCCAATTTAAAGTCTTTTAAACGATATTAGAAAACAAAAAACCAACTCTTTTTGTTTCTTTTTATGACGACCACTATATAGCATTATACCATGCCAATTAAAATTCTGCATAAGCGTATCAATTAAAATGGCATGATGCATGTTTTCCTGAAATTAATAGCCAATTAGTAGAATTACTTAAGTGCAATACATGACATGTATAAGAGAGAGAGACATTTTAGAGTATGTATATATATATATATATATTAGGGCCACCTAACTTCATTGAATACAAGCTTATGGTCCTTAATTTGGTCAACTATTCCATTAGACGTTAATTTAGACGAAGACTATCATTATTGGACCAAAAAAAATAAACGGAATTCTAAACCCCAATAATTAATCAGATCTTCTGACCCTGTCTTGGTGTACTCGTTGATTTGGGGCATGAATCATGGATTAATGAACATTTAATTTATTTCATTTCAATATTAACTCTTTTGATAAAAGTTTTCACGGATTTATTGATTTACTAGTTTAAAGCGCGTAATATTTAGTTTGTTCATGTTTAAAAATATATGATTTTACAAAAATAGACGTACCAAAATATATGTTTCAATCAAAACGTGTGTTTTAGTCGAATATTACATAAGCACAGACTATAAACATATGTATAAGAAAACTATATTTTGAGAGGGCTACAATCGAAAGACGTTGAGGTGAAGTAAATATTTTATAACCGTTAATTTTGAAAAAATATAATAGAAAACTGTAAAATAAATAAATAAATAAAGACAAGCACATTTGAGAAAAGTTGTTTCAATAAGATACATCAATGAAAAATTATTTCAATGTAACGATTAGAAAAAAAAAAGTATTTAGGATTATATTTGTCAAAAACATATTTTAGAGGATTATAAAAAATAATTAAGTGAATATATATACGAAAGAGATTATTCTCCTTAAAAACAAAAGTTAGAATATAAAATTTAGATGTAAAATATTTGGGATAAAAGTAAAATGAAAAGGAGTATAAAACATAAAGAAGCAAAAACAATAACTAAACAATAAAATAAAAAGGCAAAACAAAATCAATAAAGGATAAAATAACTTGATCACGACTTTAAAACATATGCACATTTTTATTTATTTATTTATTTATTTATAAGAAGCAGTGTGCAAGAAGATTTATATATCTATACTTAAAAAATGTTAACTTTACTATTTTTTAATTTTTTTTGTCATTTTTTTGCATTTACTGTTTGACACGTAGAATCCATTATATGATATATTATTATTTAAATAGAAAATGAGATAGCAAAATTCACGTGTCAAATAATAAATACAGAGAGTGACAAAAAAAAATAACACTAACATTTCTCATCTATAGTTTAATTAATTTGGACGACATTATGTCTGAAACACGTTCAACTGACGACATTTCAAAATATTATATTTTCTTTACTTTTTTGGGATATACGGGATCTCAAAATATTTTTTCTGTTAGATTTTTATACAGCTTCTGCTGGTTAAATATTATCCAGGACGTTCAAAATTCAACATGCTAATACTCTTAAATATTCTTGTCATAACTATGTTACTAAACCTATAATTATAAGTTTCAATTAGGCACGTGATTAATCTTTTGACGTAATGTAATATACACATAGCTGCTATAAGATAAAAGAGTACAGCTATTAATTATCGGTAGACTTGGACGAAGATAATTTGAATCTTATAATTCCTGTTCAAAAATGAAAAATGAGAATATCATATATGATTGCTGAATATAATGTGAACATTATATAAATGTAAAAAAAAAAAAAACCTTAATCTTTGGTCGTATTCCGTTTAGAGTTCATGAAACATTGATTTGAGCCTTTATTATATTTTTTTGAAAGTATTGACAACTAGTTTACAATAGTTATCGTCTTGTGTTGACCGCCCAGTTGGTTTTATCTTTTTGTTCACACATTATGCAACGAGGTGCAATATTATATATCCATTTCTATGATTCAAAAACTTGATTGTAGACATTTAGGTCTTGTATTTTTGTGCACAAGAGACTGTGTTGTTATGGATATTTAAAGTCAAATAAACATGTGGAAAACGTGAGTAGAAATAATGATTTAGAAGTTGGTTAAAAAGACAATAAAACAATAAGGGTGCGTTTGGTTAGTGGATTCGTGTCATGATTCGAATCATAGTTCGTGATTCGTTACAGTATTTTCTCTCATAAAAAATACACGTAAAATTGAAAATAATTCTGAATCCATGAATCAAACGTTCACTAAGCCTCGAACGTTTTTATTTATAAGCTAAGTTTGGTGTGACGATAATTGCCTGAGGGTTGAGATTCTCAAACCCTCGTCCACCATAATCATCCCGCCTCAACTCTTGGTCTAGTTGTTCAATCAAGGTTTGAGCCATGGTGGTTAATGGAGTCCGAGAATTATGTATTGTTTATTGTTTTATTTAGATGCATGGGTGATCAGAACATTTTTACACTACTTTAAAACTCATTAACTGAAAAAGAAAAAAAAAAAAAACGTTGTTTGCATAGAATTGTTTCAAATTTGGAATGTGTTAATCTACAAAATACCTCATTTTATTCAAATGACAGAGAACTAGAACAAAACAATTAGCATATCCGTTTTGTATAGCTTAAAGATGACCTACATGGCGCTTCCTTGAATTAAACAAAAGAATAATTTGCAATCGTTCCCCTCATTTTTTGCTCATTTACACTTTACCCCGCATATTAATTTTATTAAGCATTGAGTATCATGTATTGTAATCTATTGGCACTTTACTCCATACCTATTTTTTAGGCAACTAAGGACCTAAATTATTTTTTAAGTGGGAATTTTCCCATGATTAAGAAATTGGTCAAATTAAAAATATTGTTAATTTGAAAAGACAAACCGATCAACACCAAGAAAGCTAACTGATCGATTGGGTAGTGCCATGTCGGCAAGAGAAGGCATGTGTCTACCGATGCCAATTTAGCCTCGTGCAGCACACCGACAAGAAGGGCTTTATTTCAGTACATACATGAATATTGATAAACTTAACAAAAGAGGTTTAATTCGAATTATTAACAGAAGTAGGTGATGATATGGCATTGCCCCATCAATAAACTTTTGGGAAAATTATGCTGGGTAGCCTTTTTTAACAACTTTTATTTTTTATTTTTTATGAAAATGATTGTTTTGTTCACATGAGTAAATCGAGAACGTTTGTTTCGTATATTCGTTCCTGATTCTGAATCACGATTTATGGTTCTCTACAGTATTTTATCTCACAAAAAATACACGTAAAATGAAAATGATTTTGAATCATGATTCTGAATGATTGACATATGGATTACAGTCAATTAGTAATTGACCTACAGTCAATTAGTGATTGACACACGATTGATCGATTCATTATTAATTTATCAATGATTTATTATTAATAAACATGTAATTTATTGATTGAAATTGATTAGTTACTAATTGATTTTTATTAATTATTAACTAATGTTTATTAATAATAAAGAATAATCGAGTTAATCATTGATAAACTAGAGTTAACCATGAATCATGATCGCTAAATCAACACAGTTGAGTCAATTAGTGCTTGACAGAAAAGCGGTGATTTTGCAATTTTGTAAAACTTCAACTATTTATGAAATATATCTTTCAAAAAAGACCATGTGTTGTAATCCTTAAACTTTCTCGGTGCATGTCATTTAAATTAAAGATTCCTTATTTGAATAATTTTTAAATCGGAGGCAAAGTGCCAGTAAACACTAATACACTGACCTTAGTGCCTAATAAAATAATTTCGGGATAAAAAGCCTAATAAAGAATACTTAGAGCTAATAAAATAATTCATGGCGAAAAAATGCCAGGCTGGCAAAACTTTTAAGGGGCATTAATAGTCTGAAACAAAAGAAAAAAATCTCTGAACTAGAAGATGTCGTTTTAAGCTTTTTTTTTTTTGCTGATTGATGTCGTTTTAAGCTTAAACGACAGCCTACCTAAAAAAAGGCTTAAACGACAGCGAAATTTCAAATTTAAGTGCGCGCGAAGGCCAGAAATATCCCCTTCCTCAAGCCAAACCTGCGAAGAGAGCTCGAGAGCCAATTTCCAAAACCGCCTTTCAGAAGCTCAAACCCGCTTGGTCGACTTTCGAAAACCACTTTCTCTCCAAATCCCAATCGCAGAAGCTTCAGAGATTATTCCTGCGAACCAAAACTATGTTCTCCGGCAAAGCGAGAACCGGCAGGAAGCGCAGGACGGAGCCAGAGCTCGCCAAATCGGACAAGGGGAAGCGATCCGCCAAGGATCTCGATCTCGATCTCGATCGGGATTTCGGCTTCGATCTCGATCTCTCCAAGTTCATATCGATTCAATTTCCGTTTTTCGTTTTTCTTTTTCGTGATTTTGATCGTTTTCTGTTTCCTCCTGATGCGTCAATGGAGATCTGCGATTGAGAATTTGATGGTGGAATTTGCAGCGACATAAAAGGCATTGTGTCGGCGCTTCAGCAAATCAGAGAGAAGGCTCAGAAGGACGGCCAGAAGAAGAACGAGGAGACTATTTCAAGGTGATTCGAATTGCTTTTCCTCAAATCTTCGTTTTACAGTTGCGGAATTTTGAAGCCATTGCTGAAACTCTAGCGTAGCTTTATTAACCAAAGAAACGGGAAAACTGAACGCATAATTAGATTGAGATTGTGTTATTCATAATTTTGCTTATAGTTTCCACTTGTGCAGAATTCCTGGTTTTCTTTTGGATTTTTAACATGAAATTAGTCAAAGTGTTGGTTAATTAACAACAGTGCTGATCGAGATCGGCCTATACTATTACACTAATTTGCTAAGCCAACTTCAACTTGTATGGTTTTGGTTTTCATCAAATCGTCGCTAATTTTTGTAGCACGTAAAGAAAGAAACGTTCATATATCATGATTTACCTTACTTTTTGAACTGTGATGCAATGATTAATGATTAATTTCGTTTTGGTAATCAGTGTGGCTGCTGAGATCAAGTCTATGATAGACGAATCGAAGTCCAAGTTTGAAAAGGATAGGTAAATCAAGAGCCATGTATATCACTTTTTCTTTAATTTAATCAATAAAAGTTCTATAAAAATTGAAGCTCTCATCAGATGCTGCTGATTCTATGTACTAATTAGATGCTTGCGTTTTCTTCTGTCGTCAGACAAACTTTCGCTAAAGTGCTTTCGAAGAGCTCAAAAGAGGTTCGACTCTGAGGACATGAGAGGATTAACATGGATAGCTGGACATGAAAATTTCAAGTTTTTTACCTTTGATTTGAAATTATATGTTTAGAATTTTGACTGGTTGTATATGTGCAGTTCGAAAACTCTTTGAAGAATGAAACTGTGAAGTTCCAATCACTTTATCAGAACTTTTCCAAGGAAAAAGCTACCAATCTGCAGACTCTGAAAGGTATTCTGCCTTGTCCCAACTATCCTAATTTTATGTATTTATTTGTTTTTGACAATTGGATTCTTTTTCTCAAATCTGCTTAATTCAACTGCTGTGGCAATATGATGGCTGTTTATCATGTAACGCCACTTGTTCTTAACTTGTAGTAACGATTCATTTGTTTAATTTTGTTCCTGCAACTGTTTGAATTTTATGATATGCGATAGTTCCCTTCCGATTTCGTTCCATAGTCTAGTTTCTGAGTTACCAACATGATATGCAAAACTACATAGTAACTGGTCTTTTGTGTTTGGCAGATACTATTTCCAAATTTGAAGAAGAAAAGGAAAGGCTGTTCATACGATATGAACAAATGAGTAAGCAACAAGACTCTTTCCTTCTCCTTTAGAAAAACGATATTGTAATATTCTTGTTATGGGTTGATATCAGGGAAGAAAGAAAAGAGAGTGATATCAGAACATGAGAAAGTTTGCGCTGATAAGATTGCTCAATTGGAGGAGACTTTGAAGAAGAAGACGCAAGTATGTTTATCAGTTACATCAGGTTTCCTGAATCTCAGTAGCTCTATTACCAATAATGAAATCTAATTCACATTTCTCTTTGGACTTCTTAGGATGAAAAAACTTTCAGCATTTTGAGGAAAACTCTGGGTTCATTTCTAGACAATGGATCAGATGAGGACTTCCCACCTGATGATTGAACATTTGCCTTAAAGGGCAGTTCAGCAAACTATGAATAACTTCTTCATCCGGACTCTAGCTGACCATCCTTTTATTGTCATTCCAGAAGTGTAGCAAACTAGAATTTGTCTATAATTGTGGCACGGTTAATTTTCCATTTGCGGTTCTACCCAAATAGACACTGCAAATGACCTTTTATATAATCATCAGAGGAGAGATTTTCTGTCTCAATTTCTCAGTAGCTAGCTGCAGACCAGATCGGGTTAGTGCTTATCGTCTGTCTTTTGTGGATATTGTAATAGGTAGATATGGTAGATATAGTGCCTAATTGCTACACTATGCAGGGGCCAAAAATAATTTAGAAGTTGTTTGGTTGGGGGATTCGTTCCCTAATTCGAATCATGGTTCGTGGTTCGCTACAGTATTTTCACTCATAAAAAATACACGTAAATCAAAAATGGTTCTAATCACATGATTTTAATCTATAAACCAAACGTCTCATTAGTCTTTGATCCGCAGAACCTCTTCTGGAGGGAAATTTTAAATCTTGATTGTGTACGAGTTAGTACAGTGAATTCAAAGATGACAAATATAAGCACCCAGTAATCTGAGTTCAGCTATCCCTCTTTAAAATAGTTGGTTGAAATGTATGCATTTGGCATATCCAGTCAACACAGTAAGTTCAAGGTCTTGAGCTTCTTTCATGAAAGTTAGATTAATCTTACGAGAAGTGAAACAAAACAACGGTGAAAGCAACATCAGCCAATGGCAAAATAGCAACTTGTGAGCAAAACATGCAAAATCTCATAAAATCAAATTAGAGTTGAACAGTGTCGAACTGTTTCTGTATGGCAATGTACAACCAGAGAAGTAATGTGTACGCGTTAATTCATAATTCGTTACACCTTATAAACAAGTAAAACCAAGGAGTTTGAATTTTGCCAGATTAACATCCATACCTCTGTCAGATACAAAAAAGAAATCAGGCAGTCGACTGGAAAGGGTTGAGGGCAGGAAGTGGCTGGCCCTGCTGTGCGGACCATGGAGGACGCTGGTTGTGTGCCTGTACGGAGACCGGTAGTCAAATAGCAGTTCTAGATATAAAAGATAATTTGTTGACCTGAACATTTATAGCACTAACTGGAATCTCACATCCCAACTCATTTCGAAATGCTTTTATATGATTTCATTACACCAGTAATTACCTAATATCATACAAAGACAACTTTTTAGAATTTCTTAAGAGTATTTCGGCAAAAACAAAGTTGCTATACATTATACATACGTGATGGTCATGGGCAGAGTGAAATTTAATAGGTAACTTCTATCATGTCTAGAGCACGGAGGTATCATATCACTTACGCCGATTTCTGTCACAAATTGACAACAGGAACACTTCACTTGTGATGCTCCATAGGGGTACATCAACAACACATTACAACTTCCGCACTTCACTTGACCAACCTGATGAGCTGAAAAGAAGTAGAGTTCATAATGCATGCACACGGCTACATTAAGAATATCGAAGACAAGCTTACTAATCATAACCACATTCTAGTCAAAGCTCGCTTCAACACGACCCGAAGACGGGCCATAAGGTAATCAAGTGTCTATAGCAACAACAAAGGTAGTTTAACCTCCTCAGTTACTAAAGATCAGCTTTTAGGCAATGCCTACCTATGAGCGAGTTAGGACCATGATTGAAAATTCAGTTTTGCTGCAACATTAGGAGAACAAAAAATATAACTTGTGCACGAGCACTACGCTTCAGAGTACTAAATATACGAAGCAAAAACCCCTTTCTCCCTAGTAAAAAGCCTGAACAGTGTTTTGATGAAAATTAGACAGAACTAAAAAACAGAAACACTGTTGGCCCAAGGTCTAATAAATTTCATGTTTTGATGATAACAAACACATCATT
Source organism: Morus notabilis (assembly GCF_000414095.1). Lineage (NCBI taxonomy): Eukaryota > Viridiplantae > Streptophyta > Magnoliopsida > Rosales > Moraceae > Morus > Morus notabilis. The sequence goes on along the minus strand of NW_010366216.1, from coordinate 352,934 downwards.
CTTGATTTACTAATTAATCTTTTTTTTTTTTTTTTTTACTAAAAAACAGAAACACTGTTGGCCCAAGGTCTAATAAATTTCATGTTTTGATGATAACAAACACATCATTCTTGATTTTCTAATTAATCTTTTTTTTTTTTTTTTTTTGAGTTATGTTTTTAGCAAATTGTTATTAATTAAAAGTTGACTCAAGAAGAAGATTGCATAAGTTGACCTCTTGACCAAGATTGGAGAAAATAAGTTACATGGTCAATTAAGCTTGTGAAATGCAACCAAATTGAAGAAGGAATCAAAAAGCTTGAAGAGTTGAAGGAAAATCAAAAGTGAAGGCAAGCAAAATCAAGCAAGACTATTTTGATAGGTTTATTCCATTTTATTTTATTTAAGTCTTGCATTTGATTTTGATTTCACACTATCAAATTGTTAAATCTTGGTTTAGGCTCTTGCACACACTCACTTTGGTTTTACAAATGGATTTAAATTATTTTCCTAAATTATTTGGTTTAAAAATGAGTTTTAAAAAGCTTGGAGGTAAATATTTGTAGCAACATGACGACATGGGTCGATCGGTGCATAACAACACTAAATCCACCGGTCGACCGGTAGATTCACAATAGGCCTCAACCGGTCAACTGCTCTATTCGACCGGTACTGTTCAACGGGCAAAAATATGACCGTTGGACAGCGAGCCTAAATAGGCAAAATGCCATGTTCTCTCCTATTTAAGACCCTTTTGAGGTCCAAAATGTGTAAGAAACATCATCGAGAACTCCTAAATTTCTTAAGATCCAAAAAATTTCTTAAAAGTGCTTACATAATCATTCTCTTCTCTAGATTCTTTCTTAGTTTTCTTACACACTCTTGAGTGTAGCTTGAATTTTCTTTTGATAGTGTGACCTCATCATCTCCTAGTCATTTTCCTTGTATAAAACCTTTTTAGGAGTGTGAGCTTAAGTGTTTTACTTGTCAAATATCTTGTAATCCTTATTTAAATCTTCTATTACTTTGGGAATTGGGAATTGTTTGGTTGGTCTATCTCTGTGAAAAATTGACGTCTTGTAAGAGGTACGATAAGCCTCGGGTAGGAAGATTCGTCATTTTGTAAGAGGAGTGATTGGAGCTGAAAAGTCGATCGAATAATAGAAGAGGTCGGGAGGCGGTATATCTCAGTAACAGTGGATATAGGCATATTAATTTGTCGAACCACTATAAAATTTCGTTTGCATTCACTTGACCCTAACTCTTTAATTTTCTTAATTTAATTTTTGGGATTGATATATCTTGGTTAATTTGACTCTTGATATTTGATTTGTTGAGCTTGTTGTGTTCCATTAACACGTATCTTTTTGTGCATACTAAGTGTTCGACAAAATTACCGTGTTAAGTTAACTTTCATTATTTGCTCTAATTTCTCAATAATTGTCAAAATTTTCAAAAATATTTTGAAACCCAATTCACCTCCCTCTTGTAGTTTTACTTGGTACAACAAACACAACCCATGAGTTACTAGGAAAGCAAGAGAGGAGAACCTTCTAGCACAAAGTTCACAGTCTGACAGCATGAACACTGAACCTGCTGAGACCCCGGCGGATACTTGAGCAGACGGCGGCAAGAACCGCACACAATTTGAGCTATTTCTGCATTACAATCACAAAGCTCACTTGATGAATACATGTTCCAGCATATTTTGCAGCAATATCGTGCATTCTTGGTATGTAATGATTCATCCAATTCCAAATCTTCACAGAAACACATAAAATCGACCGTGTGTATGCCTAAATGCCTATCTTATACTACAAAAAGCTCCCTTTTTGATCAATCCACTTATTAATGTTTATGTAGTTAGCCGTGATTGAGAGTCCTGCATTTTGCTTTTTTGGGTAAACTCAAAAGTATTTTCAATTCCTTTTCTTTTCTTTTATGAAACTAAGAACTTTCCTTAGAAAAGGCCATGGAAAAAGAGGAAACAACAAATTCGAGAAAACCCAAAAGGCATATAATTTTGAAAATTTAGGAGAAGCCATAGCGGCTAACCAACTCATCAGGACTGTTGAGAATAGAGAAAAAGGGGGACCCACCGGAAAGAGTTGATTTTGGTGTTGGTGTGGGTGTATGCGTTGGTGTTAACGTTGGAGTTGAATCTGTCGATGGTGTTAGCATTGGCTCTGGAGCTTCTTTCGGCGGAGACGATGATGGTTGTGGTGGTGGTGGTGATGGTGGTTGCAGCGGAGGAAGAATGGTTTGGTAGCCAGGCGGTGGCCCTTCGTCTTCTTCAACTTCTTCCACTTTCACTTCCACTTCCACTTCTTCCTTGGCCTTGCTTTCCAGTTCCATTCTCTCTCTCTCTCTCGGCGAGATTCTGTAGTTGCAGGATGCAAGCGATCAAACATGGGACATGTTATTAAACGATGTCGTATTACGTGTGTGGAGTGTGGACTGACCCTGAACTAGACAGGCGTCCTGGACTTGTTCCGTGTTAAGAAACATGAAGATTGGGTTCCGATAGATCCAAATCCTAGCCGTGTGAGGAAAGAAAGGGAAAAAAACTAAAAATGTGATTGTAAAAAATATTATTTATATACCACTCAATTAAAAAATAAACAATTATAATTTAATTAATAAAAAAATAAAAGGTAATTATGACGCTCAATTATTTAAGATGACATAAATACTATGTCTATACAAAATTATGATAAATTATATACTAAACCGGTAATCCCCAAATATATTTATCGGAGTGAAATAATCGGTAAATATTATGTTGACAATGTTTATAAACAATGTGTTTACTAGGTAAATAAATTGATAATCTAGGGAAATAAGGTATCTACAAGATATAAAAATTAATAATATAGGGAAATAAATTGGTAAGAGTCCAGGTTTCTTCTTAAAGGCCTTTGTGGTTTTGGCTTGTGTTGTGCTTGTGTTTTATATAAAAAAAAAGTAAATAATGAATTTTCTAAATTTATTTCTTAGTAAATATTAGAAAAATGATGTAGGGAGTGAAATAATTGGTAAATATTGTGTTTACTAGGAAAATAAATTGGTAATCTATGGAAATAAGGTATCTACAAGATATAAAAATTGATAATACTAGGAAAAATAAATTGGTAACAGTCAAGGTTTCTTCTTGAAGGCCTTTGTGTGGTTTTTTGGCTTATGCTCTGTTTCTGTGTTTTATAAAAAAAAAATTTTAATAATTTAATTTTTAAAATTTATTTCTCAGTAAATATTAGAAAAATGATGTATTTACTATGTATCAAAATTGACAAATAATTCATTTACTAAGTAAATAAATTAGTAAAAAGAAAATTTATTTAACAAGTAAATAGTAAATTTGTAAATAATGTATTCATTTATTCAAGGGTGGTTCTATTCACACACATTTTTTTTTCTCTCTGCACCCCTTTTTACCTAAACTTTCTTATGACAAAAAGATTCTCACATACAATGACAAAAAGACCAATTATGACATATTTAATTATGAACTTAAATTTAATTTAAAAAAATTAATTTTATAGTTTTTATCTTTCTCTACACACCCCACATGTTATATTCTAAATTATAAACTATTGCTATTTTAAAATTTATAAATCACCTCTAATTTTCACCTTTCAATGACTATTTTGAAAAGTTACATTGGTATAATGTTAAAATTGGTTGTAGGGCGATTTTTATTTTGTCTTTCTTTTTTCATTACATGTTTATAATTTTTCTGATTTTTTTTAAAAGACTAATCATTTTATTTGTTTTTTATTTCGTTTTTTATAAAGCTGCTTTGATTTTTTTTTTTTTTCACGTTTCATCCTCAATTTGTTTTTGTTTTTTTGTTTTTTTGTTTTTTTTGTGAAAAAAGGCTTCACACCCAAAACTTCAACAAAAAGAACAAAAAAATATATGAAGGGATAGAGAAATAATACTATTTAAATAAAAAACTAAAAAAAATGGTAGGTGTGAAGAAAATTGAAGTGGATAAGAATTAGTTCTTTTATAAAAATTGTTAAGGGTAATCTTGGAATGATGGGGTGTATAAAAAATATATTTTGTTCTTTTAAAATTATGTGGAGTATGTATTTAGAATAAGGGTGTGGAGAGCAAAAAAAAGGGGTGTGAATAGAACTACCCTTCAAGTAAATAGTATTATGTTGTTTATTTCTTTGAAAAATTCTTTCTAATTAAAGTTAGCGTGGGTCTTTTTTTTATTTCTTTTAAAAAGAATATTATTTCTGTTTATAATTGATGTAGGGATATATTAGTAAGTTTCAATGTAATTCAATAGAGGATAACTAAAAATAAACATAAACTATAGTTTGATGGGCACATTAATGAATTTAATGAGTGTAAATATAATCATTCTTTACAAATTATTAACATGAATCTAATTCTGATTTGGGACCCAAGTGGATCTCCAGGCCGAAACTATAGTCAAAATAGATATTTGGACCGCGGTTGGGGCCGCAAAATATTGGGAGGAAAATAAGTTAAAAAAAAACGTGTAAAATTTCTTAAATTGAAATTTAAAAGGTCATTTTTGGCATCGTGTTCTCCGTAATTGTTGTGAACATATCACTCGTTTGTATTATTAAAAAAAAAAAAATTGCTCACTTGTAAAAGATTTTCTAAAATATAAAATGTCGTTTATACTCCTCTGTTTTAAAATTTAGAAAAATAAAACCAAAAATACTAATCACAAATATTTGAACACAAGAAATATAATTTCTATTATTTTTTTCCTAAAAAGGCAAAAATACATCTATTTAAAGGAAAACAGGAATCAAACAAAATTTCAAACAGTCGGGGGGGGGTTTTTTTTTTTTTTTTTTTTTTTTTTTTTTTAAAAGAGCGGAATAGGGAAGTGGGTCGCGGCAGTTTTTGCCAATGCTCCGCTCCATGGGGGAATTCCTGCCCTCCCCGGTCCACTTTACATCCCTAATTTCCGTTATCTGATAAACGAGGTATTGTTCCCGAATTAGCTGCAGCTTTTCACAACGATGAAAGGAAAATAAAGCTGAGTCAAGCCGGTTATTCTTAGGCTCCTTTCTTCTTTTGGTCATTCAATGGTTTGACATCCTTGGTCAGCATTCTTGGTGCTATAGCCATGGCCATAAGCTCCTGGAAGAGCAGCTTACAGGCATATGGTATGTGAACCTGCATGTGGAAGTACTATCGTAAAATGCTCACAGGAGAGGAGGCAAATTAAGGAAAAATAAAATGAAACAAAGTTTCACCTGTACAATGTCGGTTTTGTTCTTGCAACCTCGGCACTCGAAAGAATTCTTCTTAAGATTTGCAATCGCTATCAGTCCACAACGCTCACAGACGTGAACTCTATACGCATCACTCTGATCAAACAATCTCTCTTTCAGAAAGTGAGCAGCACCGTGAGCAATCATACAATCGCGTTCCATTTCTCCAAAGCGAAGACCTCCATCACGAGACCGTCCCTCGGCTGGCTGCCTTGTCAGGATCTGCACAGGACCTCTCCCACGTGAATGGATCTTGTCGTCCACCATGTGCTTCAATCTTTGGTAATAAGTTGGTCCAAGGAATATCATAGCAGTAAGCCGCCGGCCAGTATGGCCATTGTACATGGTCTCAAATCCACGCATTTGATAGCCACATTTATGAAGTGCTTTGCTAATATTATCCACCTGTGAGAGAGAGAGAGAGAGAGAGTTCAGACTCATATAAGTGAACTAAAAAAAAGAAAAAAAGAAAACATAATTCAGTATCACGTCATAAATAAAAGAAAAGAGAAACTTAAATCCTATTAGGCTCTGTATGCCACGGGAAAGATGAGCAACAATAACTTACCATTGAAAAAAAAAATGTACAATTCAAATTGCATTTACCACTTTCTATATGATTTAAGACCCAGAAAAGAAGGTTAATGCTGCTCTAATAGACCAGATTGTCATTTCAAAACATTTTAAATAAATTTGATCAATATATGTTGTTTGGCAGTTGAAAAAACGTTTAATCAGGTGGCATGCGTATATAAGCAAGCTTCTTTGTTTTTCCTTCAGAATCAATAAGTATATAAATCTAGCAAAACGTAATTGGAATCTCGAAAACAATGCTTCAGCATACAAGTTTTAAAGAGAACATTAACTCACAGTAACATCCGTGAAAGGAGTTGCATCTCCTTCCTTTCCCATATGAGCAGCAACTTTGCCCATGATACACTCAATAAGCTGACCGATTGTCATTCGAGAAGGAATAGCATGTGGGTTGACGATAATATCAGGAGTAATTCCTTCTACAGTCCATGGCATGTCTTCTTGAGTGTAAGTCATCCCAACTGTTCCCTTCTGACCATGTCGACTACTGAACTTATCCCCAATTTGAGGTATTCTAATGGATCTCACTCGCACTTTTACAAACCTCAACCCATCAGCATTTGTTGTCAGCAGAACCTAAAAGGAATCTGAGATTATCAGAAGAACAATACACAGGTGCACAACAATTAAGTTTTAAGCATGGGGAGAGGTTTCAATAAATTAATAAAGAACCAAATTTTGCAATTACAAGGAAAAATCCATTGACATAATTTAATGACTACAACTCTACAAGAACAGATCATACAAGCATTTAGCGCTTCACTGCTCGACATAAATCAAGACAAATCCAAAAACATAACGTAGAATTATTTTGATTAAAGCTTACTTGATCCACAATCCCATTTTCACTGTGGCGTAAGCTTATGCTATGATCACGTCGGGTGTAACGTGAAGCAGCTTGCCCTTGAGCTTCGTCCTGAGCAATGGGAGTAGTCTTTCCAATGATAACATCCTCCCCTGAAACCCTAGTTCCCTGTCATACAATTTAATAAAAAAAACAGGTCAGACTGACAATTCTTTTAAGACTGGTAATACAAGGAAAAAAAAGGAAAAAAAGAAAAGAAAAGGAAAAAGAAGTTCCAGAGATCAGGAATACTTACAGGAGGTGCAAGACCATCGTCGTCCAATTTATCATAAGAACCATGCCGCATACCCTGTGGTATAAGACTTACATAAAGGCTTTCAACGCACTTGAAAACTGCAAAATGCATACAAAATATAAATCACAGTCCTCACCATAGTGTTTGATCTATCTGGACGACCAAAGTCCTCTTTGACAAGTGTCCCCATCTTTTTCTCCTCATCTCTGTCACAAAAGAGTAATTAATGATACATCTACGAGTGTAAGCTCAACAGAACAACAAAAGGAAAAATATGCAGAAGACTTTAAATATAAGCTTACCTATAGGAGCGGAAGAAAAGTGATCGGAAAAATCCACGGTCTATAGCAGACTGATTCATAATGACAGAATCTTCCTGATTATACCCAGAATAGCAGGCAATTGCAACAATGGCATTCTAAAGCAGGAGAAAAAAAAAAGTTTATTAAGAATCATTATCAAAGAGGAGAAATACGAAAGAAAAAACAAAGTACTTACAATGCCTGCAGGAAGCTGTCTGAAGTGGAGATGTTCCATGGCACGTGTAGTAACAAGAGGCTTTTGAGGGTAGTAGAGAACATAGGCCAATGTATCCTGAGATAAGCAAATAGCAACCATAAATGCAAGACACGCATTATTAATTAAGATGGCGGGGAATCACATATTCGTCAATCCAATTTAGCAAAAGAAAAAGGCATGCATAAACATACCATTCTAAACTGGTAGTTGGTAACATAAATTCCCATGGCTTGCTTACCCATAGCAGATTGATATGTATTTCTTGGAGACTAATCAAAAGAACAGCAACTTTATTAGACTAACAATCGTCAAAACAGTTTGAACAGGAAAGTTGAACACCTAATGCATCAACTTACTTGATTATGATCCGGAAATGGTATAATAGAAGCACAGACACCCAGAATTAATGATGGATGAATTTCACAGTGAGTGTACGTTTCAGAATATGCTTCCTCTGGGTTGAGCCTTGCTTGTACAAGATCCTGGTTTAAGAAATTAGCATTCGAAATATTATAACATTGGCATCTTAATGAGTGAATTATTTAATTTATCATTGTGAATTTTGATTAAGTAGAACCGTTCAACTCACATTAATAGTCATAGAAATCATAGTGGTCTCCTCTTCTTCCGTGTCAATATATTCTATGAACCCGTTGGATACAAGATCATGCCAACCAGCCTCTTCCGGAGTCTCCTGCAATACAGAAGAAAGTATGACAGTGTAAAGAACAATAACTACTAGTCAAAACTTGAGAGACAACTATATACAGAAACTTTAGTTAGCTGACCCTCTGTTGTAGTGCACGAATATCTCTTTTCTTTATGAGAAGCCTTTGTTTCTCCACAATGAACAATGGACGACTACATCTGCCATAATCAGTATATATCCGTAGTTCTTTCAAACGGATATCTCTAACCACCCCAACCTCAGTATTAACATCAACCTGTGCCAAGGAAAGACACATTATCATCTATCTAAAATGTATGATAACAATATTTTAAGCAACTGCATATTGAACAAATATATGACCAATCATGTGGGAAAATGATGTAGGATAACTTCTACAAACAATCATGCCAACAGGAATTAATTCAGCACATATCAGCTGATAAGTTATCAGGAAGTGTAACAAGAATGTAAGAACTTAAACAAGCATTCCAATGTCAATCTAAATTTGTCAAAAGAAGGCCAACGCAGTGTCACCGTACTTGCTTCTGTTGAAAATAATATATATCCAGAAATCAATCCATCTACTTAATTTACTTCCTAATCTTCTACTTGAGGCGGTACTTGGAACTTATAAAAAGAGACTTAGGGAAAGTCTACTAAGGGCTATTTCTAGCTAAGCTCTCTTCTTTTAAAACAGTATCTACCATCAACAATAATATTATTATATGCTAGACAATTTTTCTTTTGGATAAGAAACATAGACGATTTTACTAGAAAGAGGTTTAAAAAAAAAATCAGGATGACCAGAGATCCCGAAAGAAGAAAAGATACAACATACCACATTTAAACAACCTCCATGATTCATCTACAAGAAACTGATCTAATAGCAAGTAAAAGCAAAGTTTAAAATGTAAAATGTCACTGGCCAAATTTTTCTAAACAAAGCACTTAGGAGACACGAGTCAAAATGAAAATTCAAGAAAGAAGCATAAGGACTACCTTATATAGTATTGATGAAAGAAACAGACATCATGCAGTACAATAAATCTCCAGTATACAATTACTCCATCTAATAACTTGTCATGGTTGTTAGTACTTATTACAGCACCAAAGAAGAAAAAAGGAGAAAAAAACTTGTCATGATTCTTATAAAAAGTACATTGCATGATATGCTTTTGGCGCAATGTTTATTTATACAAACAAATGAATCAGACTCACCCGTCGTCTCAGCCGCCGTAATGTTTTCACCAACATATCAGGATCACGATGTATACCAACCCAACAACCATTAACAAAAATTTTTGTGGCTTGGGGAATAACGGCAGGGGAAATTTCCTACAATCAACATGAAAAATAAAAATAATAAAAATTAGAAGAAAAGCACGAGTCAAGACTCAAGACAACATCTTTCAAACATAACTGAAAAAACAAACCTCAAAATTTTCTGTTCCCCATTCTTCCAAAAATTCCAGAATAGGATACGCGGCGGATCCAACTGTTATGTATACCATTAATGCAAGATTCTTCACCAGTCCACATGCCTGGAACAATGAAATCAAATTTAGAGGTGCCGCCTAAAAGAGATGGTTCCAAAAGGCCACTAAGATTATCGGTCAGTTCGCAGTATACTCACTTGTCCTTCAGGTGTTTCAGCTGGACACATCATTCCCCATTGGGAATTGTGTAATTGTCGTGGTTTGGCCAATTTTCCTGAAAATGGCAACTTCAATTGTCAAGTATAGCAATGACACGCAAAAGTAGTAGCATGAAAATTATAAGAAATTAAGGATGACCAAAAGGAATTTAATTACAAGTTTTCAGAATATTAAATTAACAACAAATACATAATTACATATACAAGTAATTCACCTTCACGGCCAATGGGAGAATTTAGCCTCCGCAAATGTGACAAGGTAGAGGCATATGTTAAGCGATTTAACACCTGTGGAAAAAATAAATGAATACACGATGGAAAAAATAAATATACAAGTAGCGTATCACTATCTCATTATATGCAAACTTGAAGTTTCAACTACAGGATTTTTTTTTTAAAATTTTTTTAAACTAAACTAATGTCTGCAGACAAATCTAAAGGCACCTATCCAAAGCCACGAGGGCACTTGGACATAAAATTGCAGAATCAAGAAATGAAAAGCTTCATACTATCAAGAGAAAAACAAATTATGACTACACGAACCTGTGACACTCCAGCTCTTGTACCAGCTGCATTTGCTTGCCCCCAATTTCCAGTAGCAAGTGAATACTTGAGACCACTGGTAATGGTTTTTGCTTTAATGGCAAATTGAAGATTAACATCCTTCCCGTTATCCACGCACTGGATCATGCATAAAATATGTAGGTAGGTAAAAGCACTATAGCAACTTAACCGGGGGAAGAAAAAGAATAAAGATTTTCAATTAGCAACCTTCTGCACATAACCTCTGACATCCCTTGTTAACTTCCTGAAAAGCTGCAATAAAAAAAATTAACAATCACATCATTCAACAACTTCAGCTTCACGTCACCTTTGGATTCCACAAAAAGGACGAAGAAAAAATAAATAAAAACAAACCATTCTAAACAAGCCCCCAAGTAAAGGACCAGCAAGGTCCAGCCTCTTGTTGCCGTAATGATCTCTATCATCTTCGGCTCTCCGACCAAGTGCACATAGTAAAAGCCGATGAATGATATATCTAGCATAAGCACCAACAAATTTATTAAACATTTCAGAAGTCGCCAAAAATGCGTATCAAGCAGGGGAAGAAGGAAGGGGAAAAAACACCTACCCAAAATAGTAAGCCTTTTTTGTCTCACAAAATTCTCCCGTACCAACGTGAGGAAGCATTTCCTTTTGAAGTATTTCTTTGGCATACCTGTTATGAGGTTGCACAAATAATTTCTATCAGCACCACATAAGTTCAGCTAAAATCTTGAGACTTAAAAGAAGTCCCAAGACAGTACGTACTTAATCCTCTTTTCCTTAGTTACACCAACAGTAGCTCCTCTTTTCCCAATGTAATCCAGCGCAACCTGTAGAGTATGAGACAATATCAAACCATGTCACAAGAATTTGCGGCCAAATACTTCAAAACGAAACTGGAAAAGGAAGTAAAGAAAAATAAAGGAAGAGGGGAAAAAAAGAAGAAGAAGCAATACCTGCTGATTTTGAATCACAAATGCTTCTTCAAGTGAAGGTCGTAGCAACTCCATCATTTGAGTATCAGAGAAGTCATAACATATGTGCTCTAATATATCTTTATCAGCAACAAAACCCAATGCACGGAAGACAATAATAATAGGTATTTCAGCCCGAATATATGGAAGAGTGGCACGGATATACTGCCCAGAAGAACCCTGCAAAAGGGTAAACAAGACTTATAACGAGAATTCTAGACATGGTTAATAACAAAGAAATGAAATGAATTCTCACGGAAAATCAACCCCAAAATGGCACTCATAATCCTATTACCCCTTTGGAACTAGTCCTTGATAACATCCGCACAAACATGGTGCTCGGCGGCCTGTTTTGGGACTCGGCCATGGACCGAACTTCCGCCACATAGGCGTACTTGTTAGGCTGCCTCTTCTTGAACACATACACGTGATTGGTACTCATCTTCTCTTGAGCGATTAGAACCTTTTCACTTCCATTGATAATGAAATATCCACCTTGATCGTACGGACACTCCCCAAGCTCCGTCAAATCCTTCTCCGAATTCTGGTACAGCGTGCAGTAACTCGACCGAAGCATTATAGGAACCTTTCCAATGAAAACTTTGGTGAAGTCCTGAGTCTCGGTCACTTCCTCACCGTCATGCCCTTTCTTTATGACTCTCTTCGTGACATCAACGTACAAAGGGGCCGAGTACGTAAGGTTCCTCAACCGCGCAGCCTTGGGGAACAGTGTCGCCGTTTCTCCGTCGGACTCCGTCATCATCGGCTTACTCAGGTAAATCTGACCAAAGCTAATTTTATAGATTGTCTGCAAAATCGAGTCAATTTCTAAACACGGTTTAGAAATGAAAAATCAATACAACCCTAAAGTCTGCGGCAATTTGAATTTTCTCGACAAACAAACAGACCTCGACGAAATCCGACTGGTGGCCGGGGTTGTGCTGGGACTCAGGGCGAATCTCGATGTCGGCGGACTCGTCGACGATCTCCTGCATAGTGTTCTGAATGAACTCGTCGAAGGAGTCAAGCTGTTGGCGGACCAGGCCCTTCTCTTCGAAGTAGGCGGAGATGACGGCCCAGGCGTCTTCCTGAGTGATTTCCTCGTCGTCGTCGTCGTCGTCATTGTACTGCTGATCATATTCGTGGTCGTCCTCCATATCTGCCGGAAGGGGAATTCCGAAACCCTAGGTCCGGCGAAGGCGTCAGAAAAAGGTTCTGTGGGTGATCGGAGACGAAACCCTAGCAGAGGATTTTTCCTTCTTTCATTTTCGTGGGGGGAGTCCGCGGAGTGTGGGAGATTCAAATGTCGGATAAATGAGGCGTGAGCGTGCCTTGTATTGAGATTTAGCCGCTAAGCTCTCGCTAGTTAAAAGAGACCCGAGCAAAACACAAATTGAGAAAGTAGATCAGTTTTTTTTTATAACAAAAAAAATCATAACGTGTATCTTCCGTGGTAAAAAATGAGTCCTATTAGTTTAAGCGTGTCTTGTATTGATTTTTGGAGGTCAAAAACAATTATTTAGCCATCTAAAGCAGTTAACTGTGTTTCCGTAAACTTCATAAAAATAGATTTTTAGAAGAATTTTTGAAGAATTTGAAGTTAAAATTAGAATCAGTTAAAAAAAAACTTTAGATTTTAACTTATGCCGGAATCACTTGCTGCCCATTAATGAAAATTTCCTATTACCCAATATATTCCTGGTGAAATCTGAAATTCACCATCTTACCCATCATTTTTCAGACTTATCAATATCTCTCTCTCACCCGTTCTCTTATGTGCTCTCCGAAACCCTAGAATCCCCAATCCCAACCACTCCGACATCAAGCACCTCTTGCACTCTCTTCTTCGCCACTCCGATTCCTCTTATCTCTCCGTCGACCTCTCCTTTGACCGCCTTCTCGACTCCTCTGCTTCCGACTCCGATCAGGCACTCCTTATCGATCGCGTCCTCAAATTAGGTTCCGCTCTTCTCAAGGCTGCCAAGCGCTCCGCCAGGAAGCGCGCCTCCAAGCACAATTCCCTTGCCTGAGTTCTCCCTATTGACATCACTATCAAAGTACGTTTTTGGGCCTTTTGATTTTTTTTTCCGGAAAGTTCGATTTTAGGGTAAATCAAGCCACTTAAGTTGATTGATTGAGTTCGATTTATTCCGTTGCTTGAGTTTGATTTATTCTGTTGTACGTTTTGAAAGATTAACATACTTCATTTATATTTATTCGATTATCAACACTGAATTTTGCTCATATTCTCTCTTGACAACTGCATTGAATTGAATTTGCTGGAAGTTGAAGTAATGGAAGTTGAGTAAAGGTTGAAACTCAAGAAAGTCGAAAGTGGGAATTTGTTTGATTGTTCAAAATTGCTATTGTGATTTTTGGTTGATATTTATGAAAATTGCTTTTGAGCATCGCAGTCCTCCAACTGAGCGTGTTTTCAAGCTTGTTGATGAAATATCAGGACTTACACTAACTGAAGTTGCTGAGCTAGGTGCCATTTTGATGCTATTGTGATTTTTGGTTGATATTTATGAAAATTTCTTTTGAGCCTTCTGAGCATCGCAGTTCTCTAATTGAGCGTGTTTTCAGGCTTGTTGATGAAATATCAGGACTTACACTAGCTGAAGTTGGAAAAAGGGAGCATGACGGAACCACTAGGTGTCGGAGTTATGAAACTAGGAGATGTTGGCTTAGCTGGAATGGCGTTGGCAACGAAAGCAACAACTGCAACCAAGGAGGAGAAGAAACTTGAAAAGACCGTCTTCGAATTGAAATTGGAATCATACGAGGTAGCTTCGAAAATCAAACTTATCAAGGAGGTCAGGAGTGTAATGACTGAGAAAACCCTAGAATTAAATAATGTAAATTTATTTATTTAAGTCAATGAATTTTCTCTGAGAATTTCAGGTCATATTTTGTGCATGAAGGATTTATGGAATTAATATAAGTATTCCTAAATTCTGTAGCAAATTTTATGATTAATTCATAAAATTACGAGCAAGTAAATTCAGTCGATAAGTTCTTACCGCAATTAAGGTGAAAGAATTCTCAGTGCATATATAGTTTGAGAATTTAATCTCATTAATCTCCCAGTACAGTACAATGTTAGCAGCGTATAGAGAAGCGCTCTGACATTCAAAGAGAAAACCCTTAATTTCTAAACATATAAGGAAAATTATAAAGGTAAAGCTTTTAGTAGAAAGATAAAGATACAGTATGGGCTCAGGAGTTGATATTGTTAAAAATGATGTCATTCCTAGGATATAGTGCAGAAAAAGTTAAGATTAAAATTTATGCAGTCTATAAATGTTTTCAAAACTAGAACAATCTAAAATATTACAGTATTAAGAGCTTAGTTCGATCTTGAATTATTCGGGGATTAGTATCATACTATAAATAAACAACAGAAAAGGAACTGTCGGAAACAAAAATTTCCTATCAGCTAAGCTAATTCCCTACAATCGATATAAATCTTGACTACTTTATAGAGAACCTTAAGAGATAAGCTTAAGGAAGTAATGATGAGCTTGTATTTATGAGGGGGACAAATGTTGATCAACAACCATTGTAGATAAGAAATTTGGGAATCTTCTCTTTTTCTTCTCCAATTACGGCCGGACACGTAAATGGCCAAATGACGATTAACGATTGGATAAGTGTAGCCGGCCAATGAGATAAGAGCACCTAACGGATAAAATCAAATCATCTATCATCCTTTACTTATGTCAGCAAGATGACATCAAGTAAGTAATTAAGAGTTTGAGTGAAGTATGATACAGTTGCCGATTTTCAGACTGCAATAAGAAAAGAAGTGCAGAATGTTGTGTTGAACCGACAAATGGGCCAACACATGAATATTAAGGTTAAGAAGTGAAAAAGAATTGAAAGACATCAATTCTAGGGTTTTAGAAACAATAAGAAGAATGAAAAACAGACAAAAAATGGGTCCAGAATGTCGAACCGAGAAAATTAGGATTTTCGACTAAATGGGGTTGACCGAGTTGAAATATTATTGACCAAAGAGTCAACTAATAGATCATACTTGAAAAGTTAGTCAATGTTGAATAAAGTTGACCAACTGTCCAGAAAACGCAGATAAAATGCGTACCGGTTAAGAATTAAGCTGAACTGGAAAATAGATAACTATTAAATATGGATGGTTGAGATTTAAAGTGACTTTTTGGATGGAGGGCTGAGATCATGTCATTTGCTTAGTGAGGTGGCCGGCAAAGCTTGCACAAGAAGCCAATAAGAGATATTTTTAGTAGCTTTTTACAAAAATGACCCTAAAAGTTGGAAAATTGCTCTTAATCGCCTCCTTTTCTTCCTCCAACGTGTTTTAAGTGTAAAAACATGATAAAACACTCTCTTTTTCATGCCAAAAACCAGTGAGTGTTCATCCAAGAGAGAGGAGAAAAAAATTTACCAAAAGTGAAGAAAAGTGAGTTTTTAGCAGAAATCGATTGAACTACCGATGATTAGTGACTCCAGAGTTTGTTATTCATTCCTTTAAGGTGAGATTTTAGTTTTTCCTCTCCTTTTTCTTACCTTGGCCGAATGGTTTGGATGTGGAAAAGAGTATGGAGAAAGTTTGCTAAGTTGATGATTGAATTTCAGTTGATAAAGGAATTGAAAACTTAGTGATTAGAGGTTGAATTTTTGGTTGTTAGATTATGTTTCTAGCAACTTTTGGATATGAAAATCCTTATGAGAATTTGGATGAAACCCTAGAGTATGGTTTTTAAGATGATAAGATTATATGATAAAGATTGTGGGTTATGTCTAAGAGTTGGATTAATGGATAAAACGAGTTAAGAATAGCTCAGAAAACACAGAAAAATAAGGCAAAACTCTGCCGGATTTTAGTTTGAGAATTTGAAGTTAAAACTTAGTTTTAGTTCTAAATAGAAGCTTTAAACTAGTTTTTTAGAAAACACCGCAAAACTAATAAAACAGTTTCAGTGTTAAATAGAAAGTTCATTAAGGAACTCGAAGTATAATCTCAAGAATGTATTTTGAGTTTGGACCTTGTTTAATGGAAAAATATCCAATAAACCTAATCTTTAAGTTTGAAACAAGGTTTTTCAATCCTCTAAGGTAGGAAAGAGAAAGAAAGCCATAAGTAGAGAAATCAGATTTTCTTATATGCTTGCTAAAATAGAATAGCAAGTGATAGTTAATCTCACACTCTTAGTGGGTGTTCATTCTCATAAATAAGAAAGAAAGAGAACATACTCTTTGGCGAATAGAGGATTCAACTTCCTAAAACATGTAAGTAGGAATCTCGCCTATAGTATGAATAGATTTTAAAATAAACAGTACACATGAATTATATATGTTTGAGTATATTTCATATTATAGTATGCTATATTATGTCATACTGCATACATCTTAATAAGTCAAGAGGAACTTATAAGCATAATCTTAGTTGAGTGTCGTACCAACCTTTTAGTTGAGAGGTAATCCAGTTTCAGAGCCTCTTAGATGAGAGGTATTACAGTTTCAAAACCTCCTAGATGAGAGGTAATTCAAAGCCTCCAAGATTAGAGGTACTCTGGCCCAAGTGAGGCATTCAGTTCAGTTTTACTAAGAGAATCGATGGGGCCTTATGAACCATCACGTCCCGTATATCGCACATAATGGTACGAGCACTCGGGCCCATCAGTGAGTAAGATAAGATCATATAATAAAATTATGATAAAACATCATAATTAAGCATAATTAGTTCATGCATATGTATTCATGTGAACTTACAGTTGTTTTGCGAGAGATAGTTCCTGCTTGCTGAGCGAAAGCTCATTCAGATATATTCATACTGTAGGTAAAAAGTCTATCAGTAATTCTTGACGGGCAGTGGCAAGCGGCAGACGAGTGGAGATTAGGGAATGGATACCACACACAGTTATTTTCGCATCAGTTTAAAGTGTTAAATAATTTTGTTAAGTGAGACTTTGACATTATATGTAGCAAGTTTGTACTATGTTTATTAAGTTTATATAAGTAAGCAGGATTTAAGAAGTAAATATATACATATGTATATATTTATGCTTTAGAAAAAGGAATTGTTTTAAGAATAACATTTTAATATTTTTAAAAAGGAAAGTCAGAATTTTATGTTATTATGATATAGCATTTTGGGAGAAAGAAACTTATATTCAGAATGTTACAACATTTGTTATAGCATTTTATTTTTTAAAAAAATACTACAACATTCTATATAGAATTTTAAAAAAAAATTCCTCAAGTTTCTTAGAGGTTTCATAAAGGATAAGAATACTAAAGTTAATTACAGTGATGACCACCTAATAGGGTCGTTTCAGTTGATATCAAAGTACAATTATAGTTAAGTAACAGTCACGTAATCAGGGTCGTCTACAAAGAGCTCCACTGACTTAGGCCTTAAGGAAGCAAAAGACTTAGTAGAGAAGACACCATCAATCTTAAAAAAAGGACTGCCAAAGGAGGAATGAGAGCAAATAGTAGAAAAGCGGAAGCGCTCGGGGCCAAAGTTGTTCTAGAATGAGGGCAAAGCAAAGTTTTGCCTTGGATGTCCGAGCCAAAGGTGTTCTAGAATGAGAGCCTTGGATGTTGTTCCCCCTTTTTTTGGTATTTGCCAAAATTTAATTAAGTGTCCTTGTATATTGGCAAGAAATTCATGTGAATAAAGTAATTTTTCAATTTTTATGCTTTGATGATTCTCAAATTCCTATTGTGGCGTTGCTAATGTTAATGTTCCAACTGCTTTCCTATTCATTTATACACTGCATCTTGCCATGATTTTTTTTTTTTAGTTCAGTTGTTTTTTATGTATTTTGGATTAAGTTTGATAATTAATTCAGGCACAAGAAAACAAATAAAAAGGAAATTAGCCTCATTGCGTTCATTGGCGGCAGCTTGTGGTCGTAGCTCTATGGACAAGAGCTTTCATATGTTATGCCAAATTAAAGTGATATTTATTGTTCCTTGTTTGCAGTTATGGTATTATTATTACCTGAAAATTAAGAGAGAGCACTTATGGTCCTCTAGGTCGACCTCCTCCTAAAACTTGTTCTTTGTGCGTTTATTAAAAAAAATAAAAAATAAAGAACAATTGAGAAAGAGATGAAAAGGAAAGTACTATCATTAATATATCTACTAAAAAAAACTCTTAAAAATATATAACATTATTAAATTTAATAATATTATTAAATTTAAATTTTATATCATGTTTATTTTGATCATTTTAACTATCCATAACAATTCAACTTTATAATTTATTAAATATTACTATATTAATTTTAAAATCAACACAATTAATATAATTAAAATTTACTAAACAGTCAATTACTTTTTATAACAGTTACTTTTTTTCTCAATACAATTAAAAATAATTTTTTTAAAATTCACGGCACTATCAAACAGCCAATAACTGTATATCTAGAAGTAGGCATGTTTTCTCCTTCTTGCCGAATACAGATTTTTTTTTTTTCTTTTGAAATGAGGTTCTTTCCTTTCGATAATGGGGCAAGGGCTCGTGAAGAGTTGCCTGAGGGAGGCCCGTATGGGCCCATGGTTGGCTGGATATTGTTTATGGCCCAATATAGATATCCAAAGCCCAATTATTTTTAAGGTGATGAAGAAAGAAATAAAGAGGGAAATAACATAATTACTAAAAAGTATATTTTTAAAAAAATAGTAAATTATAGTATAATTTAATATTTTAAGTTTTAAATATTATTAAATACCTAAAAAGACTCCTAAATTTCTTTTTCCACCTCAAGTATCCTCTCTAAACATCCATTTTTAAAAAATAGTAAATTATAGCGTATTTTTTAAAATAGGTAGATTATAGTCAAGTCCACCATGGCATGGACCAGTGGCCGGAGATCATTTTTCAACAACCTGTGACCGTTTTCTGGTGACTGTTTTCTGGTGACCGTTTAACATTGTATTTATTGATAAATACCGTATTTATCATTTAATAATGTATTTACTAGTAAATATTATATTTACCTGAAAAGTCGACCACCGACTCTGATGATCGTTTAACATTGTATTTATAGGTAAATATCATATTTATCAATAAATACTGTATTTATCAATAAATATCGTATTACTAATAAATATCATATTTACCTGAAAATTTGGCCAGTGACTTCGGTGACCGTTTAACACTGTATTTACTAGTAAATATCGTATTTATTAGTAAATATCATATTTATCAAAAAATTTGAGCACCGATTCCGGTGACCGTTTAACACTTTATTTACTAGTAAATATAGTATTTACCAGTAAATACCGTATTACGGGTAAATATCATATTTATATAAAAATTCGACCACCAACTCCGGCGACCATGTAACACTATATTTACAGGAAAATACCGTATTTACTACTAAATATTATATTTATCTGAAAATCCCGCCACCGACTCCGGCGGTCATTAAACACTGTATTTACCAGTTTATACCATATTTACAAGTTTATACCATATTTACCGACAAATATAACAGATTCTAAATTATAACTACTAAAGTATTTTCATGTAAATACAATATTTACTATTTTTAAAATTGTAGTTAATAAAGTATTTAAAGGTATTATAATATTTACCTGATGCAAAACTGTAATTACTAAAATATTTATTAATAAATACAGTATTTACTACATTTAAAATTGAAATTATTAAAATATTTATTAATAAATATAGTATTTATCAAATTTAAACTTATAACTACTACAATATTTTTAAGTATATATAATATTTAACATATTTAGTTTTCTAAGTGTTGAGTGCTAAAGTATTTATCAGTAAATACAATATTTATCAACTCCAAACACAGACAAATCTAAAATAAAATTATTCTCATATCACAATCACAAACTCGTATCGTAAACTCATATGTAAATTTGAATTACAATTTTATCAGATTCAAACTTGAATTCAGTGAGTATTTACTGGTAAATACTTCAATGAAGACGCACGATCTGGAATGACGATGAGCACCACCTTCGCCCGCGTCTTCCTCTCTCTATACTGATGCAGATCTCAAGCAGAACTCCGTCAACGACATCATCGATTTCGTGGCCAGAGTCGCAAGATCCCGACGATGTTTTGCGAGTAGATCTTCACCACCACGAGCAGATTCAACTGACAAAGACCTCGACGATCCTCGGCCAAAATAGTAAGGCGACGATTAGCTACTCCTCCACGAATCTTCTATTGTTGTGGCGTCGTTGGGATCGCCCAGAAGCTCGACGGCAGGGCAGATGACAGAGGGAGAGAGTAGATCTAAGAAGAGAGAGTTACGGAGTCGGAGTAGCAAAACCAGATCGCAGGAGAAGCTTCGGTCGACAGAGGGAGAGCGAGATTCGCGGAGACGGAGGGAGATGGAGGTGATCACGAAACGAAGAAATGATCACAGTCGACAACCGTGAAAAGAGCTATGAGATTTTGAATGGCGGCGCGACTTTGATTCGACCTGCGGCGGAACCAGTAAGAGAAATACCGTCGAACGACTTGCCGTCGCCGTCGAAATTTTCCCGCACCACACAATCATCATCTGGGGCAGAGATGTTGATGCGAGAGAAAGAAAGTGAGAGGAGAGAGAAAAGAAAAGAAACGTGGATAGGACTGTCTGAGGGGGTCTGTGAGGAAGAGAAGAAACGCTAAAAGAAATGGTATATTGGGAAAGAAGCATTTGTCCCCAGGAACAAGATTTTAAATATGCTGTTACTTACTATAATTTAAAAAATATGCTATAAATGCACCTATAAAATATACTATTTAGTGTATTTTCCCTAGTGGAATTTGGAAATGAGGAATACAACTTCCTGGAGATTTGTTGAGCCGAAAAAGCCGAAGGAAACAAATTTCCTAGAGATTAGGGATTCAAATGTACCACTTTTTAAAGAAAATCTAAGCCTCATTTTTACATTAAAGTAGTATAGTTAAATAATTACACTTCAAAAATAATGTACACTCAAATTTACACTATTTCTTATAGTCATTTAAAGTGAGGGAACATAAAGACTTGTACTATTTTGAAACGTTACAAGATTCACGTCCTTACTTTCACCTTTTAATATTAACTTAAGAGAGACAGAATTATAAGAGGATGATGAAAAACTAACGAGGTTAGCTAACTGGTTTTCTCTTGAAAATATTGGATGAAAAATAAGCCTTCTCAACTCCTTTTCTTATTTTTTCTCTATAGTGTTTTACGAGACATTTTTTGGGTAGCTAATTCTTGTAGTATTAAATATTAATTTAGTTCGATTTTATGTCATTTTCTAAATTTAAATCTTTTTTTTTATATCATTCATCTACTCAACCTTTCCTCATCTTTTTTTTTTTTTTTTTTTCCAAAGACGTATTATCATTATCGTATTTTGTGTGATTGTTAAGTGAGCACCCCTATTTATCTATCGGGGTTAAAACCACGCTACTCACATAAGACGAACCCCATTAGATGAGTAGATGGAACCTTGTGAGTATGAGGTATTATTCTAATCAAGATAAATATCATTTTTATTGTCAAATAAGTTTTTTATTATTATTACAATTGTCAAATAGGTTACTAAGGCCTCGTTCATTTTACAAATTCGAGTTTTCAGTTTTAAGTTTCTATAGTTAAAAGCTCTAAACAAATATCACATCTAACTTTTTTTGCTACAGTGAAAAGCTCTCAGAAAATGTCACATCTCAGCTCGAATTGAAAACTCGAATCCGCGAAATAAACGAGGCCTAAGCTTTGATATAGACCCCTCCTTTGTCAAATAGGTTACTATGCACAATAGCAGTGGTGCTCCGAGATATAAGACCGAGTAATACATAAACCATTACACAATTTACACATTCTGGCTGGTAGTTGAACAGATCATGGGGAATTTTAGCCATTAAAACTGTCCAACAAGGGCATTCACATATTATACGCAGGTGACATAACTTCACATAAGTGCAATAAAACCTACTCTCAAGAGCTCAAGAAAAATCCCCTCAAAAAGAGGGGGGGAAAAAAAGAGCTCAAGAAAAAAGTTAGCTTCTTATTTCTTTTTATTAATTTATAATTTTTAACATATTTTGGGCCTGTTTAGTTCATTGATTCAAATTTTTAATTCGAGTTGAAATGTGACTTTATGTGAGAGCTTTTTACTGTAGTAAAAAAGTTAAATGTGATTGTTTCTGAGACTATCTTACTGTAGCAAAACTCAAGTTCTAAATTTAAATCGATAAAATAAACAGAATCTATCTTAATTTTACACGTGCTTGGTTTTAAGATGCATGGAATGTTGATGCTCTTATAGGTCACCAAACACAAACAAGTGACTAGTATAAGTTCGCCATGTGTATGTTCACCACATTTCCATTCTCCTTGGTGAGCATAAATTCTCCAAATTTTCCCATTTAAAACTTCCCCATAACACACATTTCCTTTACAAGATCACTAATTGAGAGCTTGCTAGTTTTATAATCTCCATGACCAAGTACAGCAAGATCTTCACCCTTCTACTGCGGCTCCTCGCCTTCGCCGCCACCGCCTCAGCGGCCGTAGTTATGGCCCCCAGCCATGACTCTGCCAAGGTCTTGAACTTAACATTCGAGGCCAAATACAGCAACACCCCAGCATTCACGTAAGTCTAGACTCTAGTCCATTTCTAAAACCCCTTTTTCCTCATTTTCATGATATAATTGTCAATAATGTCACTTCATTTATTTCTAATGTTAAAAAATGGGTACTTTGTTATAATGGAAGCAATTGCAAGCGGATACAGCCTGATAACTCTCCTCCTTTCTTCCAAGATCAACTCGCTTTGCCGCTTGGTTATCATCCTTGATTCGGTATGTAAATTACAAAGCATTTTTTGTACTCTTTGAAAATAAATGAAAAATAAAATAATAATAATTGGTAGCAGTTGACAATATTTTTGGTTCTATAGTTAAATATCAAATGGGGTAGTACTGATTTTTCTGATTTGTCACATCTAAATATATACACATATATATATATATATATATATTATAGGTCATAGTAGTGGTTCTAAGTTCGAGCATTTCAGCAGCTTTGGCCATAGCCGATGTGGGGAAGAAAGGCAACAGTCACGCTGGTTGGTTGCCAATCGTGGACAAGTGCCTTAGTTCTGCGGCCATGTCACCGGATCTCTTGTTGCTGGTTTTATTGCTGCTATTTTGTACTTGGTTCTTCTTCTTTACTCCCTGTATTTAGTTCTTGATCCTCTCTTGCTGTGAAAACTTATGGACAATATTGCATGGGATTTGGGAACTAGGAAGTTTCCTGAAGTTTCTTATTAAAAACTATATCACTGTCTTTATGTATGGAGTCCCACCTTCGACGATCAAGACAAACTATCTCTGTTAGGAAGTAGACAACATAACAATTTTAATATGAATAAAACATCCAATTTATTCCCTCAATTATGAATAATATGATTTAGACTATCATCTTTAAATTCATGTCTTTTACATGTTCTTCACATTACATGCATGACCTAAAAATTTAGAATGACAGTCTCAGACTTTCAGTTTGTTTATCATGCATTCAACTAATATGAATATAACGAGAACAATACATAGATATATGAAATAAATAAATCTTTATTAATAGTCAAAATGTCTCAAAGAATATTATTACATTTAAAAAACTGTATTGTGATAACAGTGCGGCAATAACTAACATCAAATAATTAAGATATTAGAAAATGAATAAATACATAAACATAAAGTATCATGTGATAACAAATTTTATTGAAGAAAGACATAAAAATATGTAAGATTGCGTGGGAAGACTTTCATAGTACGTCCGGAACAAAATGACAAAGTAATTGTCCAGCAAAAAAAAATATATATATATATATATATATATATATATATATTTAATGCTCGAAGTATTACCGATATTAGGCACCATTACTCATAAAATGTTACTCCACTCGTGAGACTCATGTTATAAACATTGCTCGGTTAATCGGTTTTTTAAGTTCATAAATATTCTTCTCGATGTTCTAGCGTTTTCTCCGAAAGGGTTATTGTCAAAGGAAACTATAAGGGTGCGTTTAGAATTGGTTTCAAAACGTTTTTATTTTTTTTTCTATAAAAATGAAAATGAAAATTTTTTTATTTTCATTTTAGAATCATTTCTGAAAATACGTTTGGTAATTTTATTCTGATATTATTTTTAATTTAAAAAAAACTGAAATTGTGTTTGGTAGTTTAATTTTTAAAAATATGTAATAATATTTAAATTAATAAAATATTAAATAAATAATAATATTAAATAAATTAAATAATAATATATTAAATAAATTTATTTCTTTTACTTTTCCCTTTTCTTCTCTCCCCCACAGATCACCCTCTCCCTCTATCTCTCGTCACTCTCCCCAGCTCTCTCTCTCCTTCACTCATCTCTTTCTCCTTCTCTCTTTCTCCCAAATTTGTCACTCTTTCTCTAAGGGAGTTTTCAACCAAGAGTTGAACCAAAGAGGATTTTCACGAGTTTTCATCACCAAAGGAAAAATTGAGGTAAAATTCTTTAAGAAACCAACTCTTGATTTTCGGATTATGCTTTGGTGAAATTGTTCTTGGTTTGCAGCCGGTGTGGATGGCGGTGTGCACGTGGGCGTAGTGGCGGCGGCGTCCGACGACTGACGATAGCCACCGAGCGACCGCATCTCCGGCGACGTCTCTCTCTATCATCCTTCATCTCCGGCATCCTTCATCTCCTTCAGTCGGTGTTGATGTCGGAGTGGGGGAGGAGGCTGTCGGGGGTGGTGGGCAGTGGAGAAGGGAGAGAAGAAAATGAAAAATAGATGAAATCCGTTTTAAAAAAAATAAATTTTTTAGAAAAATTTTAAAAACATTTTTATTTTTAATTTTAGTATAAATTCTTTCCAAACACATTTCTATTTCCCATTTTAACTTTTTTTTTTTTCCGAAAACCGTGAAAAAGAAAAATAAAAATAGAAACAAACCGGCTCAAGGTCTTTTTGAATATATATATATTTTTGGGTATAATTACAAATGTTGAATTTGTGTCAGTGCTAATTAATTGTACTTGTCCACCTGATTGTTTGGTAGAGCCAGTTGCAATTGCATTTTCCCGAGGCAACTGGGCACCTTGGTTTCTAGCAAATTCCATTAACTGTGAAAAAATAGTACCACAGCTTACAGACCACAGTGATAGGCAGTGAATGTGTGGTGCATTTTATAGTGAGGAAAGTTATTTTACTTTCAACCGTCCGATTTGGAGTGAGGACAATTTCTGTACAGCGCTGTAAATTTATATAACTGAATCAAATGATCGGTTACAACTTACAACCGTGCGATTTTAATTCGTTCATTTAAATTTTTAATTTGAATTTAAATATAATTTTATATGATTTAAATATAATTATTTATAAAAAAAAATTTATTATAGTAAAATTTAAAATTTAAATTTAAATCAATAAAATAAACGAGAAAATTTATCTCCCTATATAACTAAAGAAACCAAAAAAATATAAAAAATAAAAAATAAAACAATGTCTCCCTTAAACTATAAGGAAGGTATCAATTTGACTCTCAATTTCGATAAATAGCACTTGACAATTTGGAATTGAAAGGTTTGGACACCTTTTTTTTAAACAAAGTAAAATGTAGGGCTGTATATGAGTTGAATTAGTACGGGATATAGTTTTTTCTTGCTCCGCCTTAAAGGGTGCAAGTTGTTCATATTTAACCCCAATGATGTTAGAAAAATTTCACAACCCAATGATGTTTGGGTTGGGTTAGGGCGGAGCGGAGTTGGTTGGGTGGTCGGGTTCAACATTCAAAGAATCAAAGTTCAACTCAATATTCAAAGTTCATCATCAAATAGAAATAATAACTCCAACATTCAAAGTTCATCATCAAATAATACTGATCATCAAATAGAAATAATATTTATCATAAAACATAACGCAAACATTCAAAGTTTATCATTAAATAGAAATAATACTGATCAATCCATCATCAAATAGATAGCAATTGAAAGTTCAATGTAACATCAAACATGAAGCAAAGTAGTCCATCCAACATGAAGTAAGGGTTAGAACTTAGAGGACATGGCCCAAGCATGTTTGTGCGGGTTGGGTTGGGGTTTGCGGGCTATTATAGGCCCAACCCACAAACCACCACAAACACCTCGGGCCAGACATTTAGTGGGCCAAAAAATAAAAAATAATGCTACAAATTACCTTTTTCGGGTTGAGTTAGGGTGGGGTGGATTGTGTTTGCGGGTTCGAGTTTATGAACAACCCTAGTAAAATGTATTGCACAAGTAAAGAAGTACACAGACTACACCGACTCTTATGACCTCGACCACATATTAGTTCCACTAGTAAATTCTATGAACATACTAAGGGTGCGTTCGTTTGGCACACAAAACTCGAGTTAGCCTAATTCAGATTGAATTTTGAGCCTAATATCACGTTCGGTAATTCAAACTCAGACTCAAAACTCGAGTTTGAACTCGAGTAATAAAACATCAACTACCCCCTGATATTCCTTTAACTCGAGTCTGTCTTCTACAGTGCAGATTCTCTGCGCATACCTGCTTTTCACATGCCTTGTGACCGTTGCTTGCCATTCATTGTCGTTTCCAAGGTTTGCTGCTTGGCTCACGAGAAAGGGCCCCTCTCCGGTTCTCGCCCTTCGCTTCCCTCATCTCCTATCTGCTACAGTTGCGCCTCCGTGAACCCCAAGGCCGCGTGCAGTCTGCGATGCTATTTTGATCCAGTGGGTTTGTGCAAATCGATGGCCGCGTGAGTTCCTCCTTCCTCGTGCACCCATAAATCCCTCAATACTCTCCCATTTCCTGATTGTGCGCCCAACACGAAACCCTATTTCCCATCTTCTTCAATTTTCAAATCGGACAAAATTGGTCCGCCGAGCGTGAAGTCCTACAGTCCACTGGCAGTATTGTTGAGTCGATGTAGTGTGCAACGTCGTTTCCGAGTGCGTAGGAGTTGTCTCCGGTACCGGTCTTCCCGTCTTCGTTACCGTCGGCGAACTTGGCTGCCAGAACCGTCGGACTCACGGTTGGGGGTTATCGAAGCAGAGCATCAGCACTCCTCTGTCGGCTCAAACACGGTAAAATGTCCCCCCTTGATTTTTTTACATTATCACGAAAACTGGTCTGTGTGTGTGCAATGCAATGCTTTGCATTAATGTTGATTCCACCATTATTTGCGGTGATTAGGATGTGCGGCTAATGATGCTGCCGATTCACAACAACCCAAAATAGCTTAGAAAAACTAGAGCACAATAAGCAAAACAATGGCAAAAAAGACAGATTTTTTGCCATTGTTTACAGAACATAAGAACAGCCAAACGACCCTAAACTCAAGTTTTGTGTGCCAAACGATCGCCCCAACTAGTATGTCGTTACATATGAGATCTGTCATTTTTGGCTGTCCACGCAGAGCATCAGAATTTGTTCCTTTTTCTGAGTTGAGCATGCATCCCTTGAACACGTTTAGTTGATTTCGATTCAATATTCATGTGGTTTTTGGTAATGTAATTTTGTAGAAGTACTGTACCATAATTTCGATTCAAGATAAAGAATCATTTCTTGTAATGCCAAGACATTCAATTCAGTCCTAAATTTTGCTATCCCGTTTTATAGGCTATTCTTTTGTCTAAAGTATTCCTCCGTAAATTAGTTGGCTATGCAAAAATTTAAATTCTACTAAAGGTACGCAGTCGACTAAGTCGAGATAAGATCTTAGTGGTTTGGAGGTTTAAAGAGCTACTGAGCATCATTTCTGGGCTGAACTTGATATACATGGCAAAAGAAATTTATACTATTGCAGCCAATAAATAAACTAGGATGGAATAAAATCACCCTGACTCACTTTTGTTAGCATCCTTTTTGCAAGTATGTGATAATGCCGTTGTCAAATTCGTTGTCCGACCATTGTAGCCACCAAGACACTATAAAATATTCCAATTAAAGTAAAAAGTCCCAGCACAATCAATGCCATTATAAACAGCAATGGTAGCCCTGCTTCACCAGCACCTCCTAGGCAACCACATTCACCTGCCATACTTGCACAGCTCTCAAAGCATGTGGTGCAGTCGGTCCACATACAAAGAGTGCCGGGTAAATGACAGTCCGCACAGACACTACAAGAATTACAAACAAGCCGGTTACCATGTTAGGTACTGAGTATTATAGGGCCATTTACAAGGTTCAGTTAGTACTACATAGTACATACATCAAAGATAGCAATAAAAAAATAATAAATTAAAATAAAATAAAATAAAAAACTCGCTTCGTTGTGGCACACTCATGACAGCCTATAATCACCATTATATCACCGGAGGAAGTACATTTGCTAGATCCAGTAACCAAGCCAACAACCCCATTGCTTTATTTACTAATAAGTTAAATAGCCACAAAATTCGGACTTGGTTGTTCACAGTTTAGTCCCAAATCGTGTTGTCCTTGGCTTTGGTCCATTGTCTGTTTTGTTTTCTTTTACTTCCCTTGTGTATATATATATATATATATGTTTATAGTTATATACAATTGTGCGTACGTGTTTTTGTTTGTGGCTTCTTATTTGTGCGGGATGATGCTTTTGGTGTGTGGTGGTAGATGCCAAGAGGGGGCAATGATGAGGACACGACTCTTCATTGGAATCAAAAGCAGAAGGAGGAGTTGTTGCAACTCCTAGCAGAGTATAACCGTAACTACCATGGTCGGAAACCGGTCCAGAAAAATTGGGAAGATTGGGCTACTAAGCTACAAAAACATTTTAAGGATCCAGTTACGGCGGCCAAGGTTCAACAGATGCGAGTGCGTCTAAAAGGCAAGTTTGATAAGGAGGTTATACTACGTACAACCACAGGCCTTGGTTGGGATCCTGTGACAGGCGCAGTGACTTGTACGGACGAGTATTGGGAAGATTTTGCTAAGGTAATCACCAGTTGTTTGTTTTCCTTTCCCAAATTATTTATCATCAGTTAGAACATGTGTTCAACGTGCGTTAGCTTATGTGGATGTTATTTTTCACACAGAACAAGAAGTGGGCTAATGCTGCGAAGAAGCATCCCCTTAAAAATTTTGACTTGTACTACGAGGCCTTTGGTAGTACCCGTGCATGTGGTGAATTTGCGGTGGGATTGGAAAATCCCACCACCGCGCACGTAGACACAACTCCAATCCCGGCTGAAGAAGGTGAAGGGGGGGCGACGTCGCATTCGTTAGGCAGCGATGACATTTTTGTGACCACGATGTGAGCTGGGTTGAACAGTGCTAGGAAGGGCTTGAATGTTGCATCCACCTCTAAGGCAATTGGTAAGAAATCTGGACGCAGTCAGAAACGTCCGGTTGGCGATCCAGAAGCAAGGGCACTACTTGGACGACTTGTAGCCTCTATAGAAAGTAAGAATAGTAGCAGGGCTACCAGTTCCAGCGCTTCTCAGAACCCTGCGACCCCTACCACTCTGCGGCAGTGTACAGCGATTGTGAAGGAAATGGATCTTGAAGATGAACATGTCATAATATTCTTAGAGGCCATTGGGTGGTTTCCACACATGCAGCAACTCTTTTTGGATATGACAGAGACGCAAAGGGTTGGTTTCGTGATGAGAACCGTTACCTCTAAAACGAGTCAATCTACCCAATCTTGCACCATGCCCCCTCCATCCATGGCTTCCAACTTCATGCAGCCCCCTATATATCAAAACTTCATGCCGACACCCAACTTTTACCAACAACCGCCAATCTATGGCCAACAACCTCCTACCTTTGGCCAACCACAAGTACCCAGTTTCTCTCAACCCCCTCACCACGTGCAACCACAACACCCACCAATCCAAAACATGACCCCAAATGTTACTCCCCATCCCCCTAACTTTCAATGTCCACCACCCTATTACATGCCTAGTTTTCCACCTAACTCTGGTCATTTTGGTGGAGGAAACAATGAGGAGTAGCTACTTGTTAGGCTTTTTAATTATGAGGCTCTTTGTCTACGAGACTTTTTATTTATGAGGTTTCTTATTTATGAGGCTTAGACAGTGTCGGACAATTTTCTTAATTATGAGGCGTTTAACTATGTTGTAATCATTTATTGAGTTGTGTTGTACTTCGAAACTATTACTTCGTTTGCTTTCTCTTTCAATTAGTGTTCTGATGACATGATGCAATTTGCATTAATGACTTTACTTGGTAGTGACTCTTATACTTTGCCATTACATTATTGCACAATTTCAACATTAACTATGTTGTACTTGTGACTTCTACTATAGCAGATTTGGCGAACAGGTTGTAATGTGGAACGGAGGGCCTTCGAACGCGTCGCCTGACAACACAATAGACGATGACTCAGATGATGACTATGAGACAGTAGGTGTCGCGGCTATGCTCTGGTATTACCAAACCTACGTTGAGAGACCCCCACCTCAACCTAAACACACCTCCGCGTTCACAAGTATTATGCGTGTTGATTACTTGCTTGATGTTCATGAGGACGTAATTCGGAATAAGATTAGGATGGGCAGTGACTGTTTTAAGCGACTGAGTTCACTCTTAGAACTTAAGGGATATCTGAGACCCACTAGGAATATGAACGTGGACGCAGCTTTTTAGTGTTGATTACTTGCTTGATGGTCATGAGGACGTAATTCGGAATAAGATTAGGATGGGCAGTGACTGTTTTAAGCGACTGAGTTCACTCTTAGAACTTAAGGGATATCTGAGACCCACTAGGAATATGAACGTGGACGAGCAGCTTTTTATCTTTCTATACATTGTGTCCCAAAGCCAAAGCAATAGGGAATCGCAAGATCAATGGCAGCATTCTGGATCCACAATTTCCAAATAATTCGAGGCTGTATTGGCGGCAATATATAACCTGTGGCATGATTTCATAACACCCCCGAATTTTAACATTATTGATCCAGTCATTACTGCGAGTGGAAGCAAGTATTTGCCATGGTTTAAGGTATAAACTCAAGTTTTGTGTGCCAAACGATCGCCCCAACTAGTATGTCGTTACATATGAGATCTGTCATTTTTGGCTGTCCACGCAGAGCATCAGAATTTGTTCCTTTTTCTGAGTTGAGCATGCATCCCTTGAACACGTTTAGTTGATTTCGATTCAATATTCATGTGGTTTTTGGTAATGTAATTTTGTAGAAGTACTGTACCATAATTTCGATTCAAGATAAAGAATCATTTCTTGTAATGCCAAGACATTCAATTCAGTCCTAAATTTTGCTATCCCGTTTTATAGGCTATTCTTTTGTCTAAAGTATTCCTCCGTAAATTAGTTGGCTATGCAAAAATTTAAATTCTACTAAAGGTACGCAGTCGACTAAGTCGAGATAAGATCTTAGTGGTTTGGAGGTTTAAAGAGCTACTGAGCATCATTTCTGGGCTGAACTTGATATACATGGCAAAAGAAATTTATACTATTGCAGCCAATAAATAAACTAGGATGGAATAAAATCACCCTGACTCACTTTTGTTAGCATCCTTTTTGCAAGTATGTGATAATGCCGTTGTCAAATTCGTTGTCCGACCATTGTAGCCACCAAGACACTATAAAATATTCCAATTAAAGTAAAAAGTCCCAGCACAATCAATGCCATTATAAACAGCAATGGTAGCCCTGCTTCACCAGCACCTCCTAGGCAACCACATTCACCTGCCATACTTGCACAGCTCTCAAAGCATGTGGTGCAGTCGGTCCACATACAAAGAGTGCCGGGTAAATGACAGTCCGCACAGACACTACAAGAATTACAAACAAGCCGGTTACCATGTTAGGTACTGAGTATTATAGGGCCATTTACAAGGTTCAGTTAGTACTACATAGTACATACATCAAAGATAGCAATAAAAAAATAATAAATTAAAATAAAATAAAATAAAAAACTCGCTTCGTTGTGGCACACTCATGACAGCCTATAATCACCATTATATCACCGGAGGAAGTACATTTGCTAGATCCAGTAACCAAGCCAACAACCCCATTGCTTTATTTACTAATAAGTTAAATAGCCACAAAATTCGGACTTGGTTGTTCACAGTTTAGTCCCAAATCGTGTTGTCCTTGGCTTTGGTCCATTGTCTGTTTTGTTTTCTTTTACTTCCCTTGTGTATATATATATATATATATGTTTATAGTTATATACAATTGTGCGTACGTGTTTTTGTTTGTGGCTTCTTATTTGTGCGGGATGATGCTTTTGGTGTGTGGTGGTAGATGCCAAGAGGGGGCAATGATGAGGACACGACTCTTCATTGGAATCAAAAGCAGAAGGAGGAGTTGTTGCAACTCCTAGCAGAGTATAACCGTAACTACCATGGTCGGAAACCGGTCCAGAAAAATTGGGAAGATTGGGCTACTAAGCTACAAAAACATTTTAAGGATCCAGTTACGGCGGCCAAGGTTCAACAGATGCGAGTGCGTCTAAAAGGCAAGTTTGATAAGGAGGTTATACTACGTACAACCACAGGCCTTGGTTGGGATCCTGTGACAGGCGCAGTGACTTGTACGGACGAGTATTGGGAAGATTTTGCTAAGGTAATCACCAGTTGTTTGTTTTCCTTTCCCAAATTATTTATCATCAGTTAGAACATGTGTTCAACGTGCGTTAGCTTATGTGGATGTTATTTTTCACACAGAACAAGAAGTGGGCTAATGCTGCGAAGAAGCATCCCCTTAAAAATTTTGACTTGTACTACGAGGCCTTTGGTAGTACCCGTGCATGTGGTGAATTTGCGGTGGGATTGGAAAATCCCACCACCGCGCACGTAGACACAACTCCAATCCCGGCTGAAGAAGGTGAAGGGGGGGCGACGTCGCATTCGTTAGGCAGCGATGACATTTTTGTGACCACGATGTGAGCTGGGTTGAACAGTGCTAGGAAGGGCTTGAATGTTGCATCCACCTCTAAGGCAATTGGTAAGAAATCTGGACGCAGTCAGAAACGTCCGGTTGGCGATCCAGAAGCAAGGGCACTACTTGGACGACTTGTAGCCTCTATAGAAAGTAAGAATAGTAGCAGGGCTACCAGTTCCAGCGCTTCTCAGAACCCTGCGACCCCTACCACTCTGCGGCAGTGTACAGCGATTGTGAAGGAAATGGATCTTGAAGATGACACTGTCATAATATTCTTAGAGGCCATTGGGTGGTTTCCACACATGCAGCAACTCTTTTTGGATATGACAGAGACGCAAAGGGTTGGTTTCGTGATGAGAACCGTTACCTCTAAAACGAGTCAATCTACCCAATCTTGCACCATGCCCCCTCCATCCATGGCTTCCAACTTCATGCAGCCCCCTATATATCAAAACTTCATGCCGACACCCAACTTTTACCAACAACCGCCAATCTATGGCCAACAACCTCCTACCTTTGGCCAACCACAAGTACCCAGTTTCTCTCAACCCTCTCACCACATGCAACCACAACACCCACCAATCCAAAACATGACCCCAAATGTTACTCCCCATCCCCCTAACTTTCAATGTCCACCACCCTATTACATGCCTAGTTTTCCACCTAACTCTGGTCATTTTGGTGGAGGAAACAATGAGGAGTAGCTACTTGTTAGGCTTTTTAATTATGAGGCTCTTTGTTTACGAGACTTTTTATTTATGAGGTTTCTTATTTATGAGGCTTAGACAGTGTCGGACAATTTTCTTAATTATGAGGCGTTTAACTATGTTGTAATCATTTATTGAGTTGTGTTGTACTTCGAAACTATTACTTCGTTTGCTTTCTCTTTCAATTAGTGTTCTGATGACATGATGCAATTTGCATTAATGACTTTACTTGGTAGTGACTCTTATACTTTGCCATTACATTATTGCACAATTTCAACATTAACTATGTTGTACTTGTGACTTCTACTATAGCAGATTTGGCGAACAGGTTGTAATGTGGAACGGAGGGCCTTCGAACGCGTCGCCTGACAACACAATAGACGATGACTCAGATGATGACTATGAGACAGCAGGTGTCGCGGCTATGCTCTGGTATTACCAAACCTACGTTGAGAGACCCCCGCCTCAACCTAAGCACACCTCCGCGTTCACAGGTATTATGCGTGTTGATTACTTGCTTGATGGTCATGAGGACGTAATTCGGAATAAGATTAGGATGGGCAGTGACTGTTTTAAGCGACTGAGTTCACTCTTAGAACTTAAGGGATATCTGAGACCCACTAGGAATATGAACGTGGACGAGCAGCTTTTTATCTTTCTATACATTGTGTCCCAAAGCCAAAGCAATAGGGAATCGCAGGATCAATGGCAGCATTCTGGATCCACAATTTCCAAATACTTCGAGGCTGTATTGGCGGCAATATATAACCTGCGGCATGATTTCATAACACCCCCGAATTTTAACATTATTGATCCAATCATTGCTGCGAGTGGAAGCAAGTATTTGCCATGGTTTAAGGTATGTCATTACTCATATATCATATCGTCAGCGACTAACATTATAAGATTGGTAACCTCGTTGTTCTTAATTGATTACAGAATTGTGTTGGAGCTCTCGACGGGACTCACGTCCCTTGTGTTCCACCATCAGGTAACCCCGAAGTATGGAGGAATAGGAAGGGTTTTTACTCCCAAAATGTGTTAGGGGTATGTTCATTTGACATGAAGTTTACCTACATATTAGCTGGATGGGAGGGATCGGCACATGATGCGCGCGTTCTTTCATCCGTAGTGGGGGTACGAGAAAAAAAGTTCCCAACTCCACCGCCCGGTATGTCAATCCCAATCCTTGCTATATATGTTGATAAACAAGCATCATCGTTGGTTGCTTGACTTCACTAAAGAGTTGGCCGTACTTAATTATTGCTTTGTAATGGCGAATGCAGGTAAATACTACCTTGTAGACTCTGGCTACGCGAACAACGATTGTTTCTTGGCGCCGTACCGAGAGAGCACATATCACCTTCAAGAGTATAGGGCAAGACGTGGGCGTCCTCGAACTCAGCGTGAGTTGTTCAATTACACGCATTCGTCCCTAAGAAATGCTATTGAGCGCACTTTTGGTGTTTGGAAAGCAAGGTTCCGCATACTCAAGTGCATAAATAATTACCCAATAGAGAAACAGATACAAATTCCTATTGCTTGTGCTGTGCTTCACAATTTCATACATATGTACAACAATAACGATGAGCTACTGAACCAGTACACACGAGACGGAGTTCCAGTTTTTGAAATTGATCCAGAGAATGCAGATCAAGATGTTAATCAAAATCACAATCCTGATCGCGGAACGGAACAAAATCAGAACTCCGCAAATCGTAGACAAATGAATATTTTGAGGGACGAGATGGCAGCTAGCATGTGGGCGGCATTGGAAGCATATCGCAATCGGTAGTTACATATTTGTTCCGCAATTTCGACTACCGTATTTATTTTACAATACGTTGTAATGAACTTATGGACGTTTCTGTTATTTATGTATATAGGTGTATTAATGTGTAGTAAAAAAATCCATGTCAATACTTGCAAAATTTTGGAGTTATGTTTTTGTCAAAGTGAACATAAAACTCAAGTTCACATCTCACAAATCATCCAAGTGAACACACAATTCAAGTTTCAAACACAATTCCATTTAAACTCACTTTTTTAACTCTAATCTTGAATTTGGAGTTATTGAAAAGAACGCAACCTAAGGCCCCGTTTACTTCACTGATTCGAGTTTAGAATTCGAGTTGAGATGTGATTTTATGTGAGAGCTTTTTACTGTAGTAAAAAAGTTAGATGTGATTGTTTGTGAGAGCTTTTTACTGTAGAAAAACTTAAATTCTAAACTCGAATCAGCGAAGTGAACGGGGCCTAAAAATACCATATGCATCCAAGTTTCGATAAAGGAAAACATATAGGGCACACTAACAATCGAGCACATAAAATGCTCTCTCAATAACATCGCCATTATTAAACTAAGAAAACTAAACCAAAAACTAGAAAACAACACCCACACTGGACCTTCCATGGGTGACACACCGGATGCCGCGACCACCAAAGCTAGGAGTAACAAAACAGTACGAGTAATGAAAAGCCACAGGAGATACCCATCCTTGGCAACACAAAACCACACGCCATCGCTGCCATCTACCAAAGAGGGTGCGTAGTTATCAATAAAAATTATGAATTTTTTGTGGTATGGTATAAAAAAATATCCTGCCAGTTAGGTTGTGTTTTAAATATAGAGTTATCTCAATTTTGTATACTGATCTTAACTAATTCCAACATTCATAAATATGTACTACAATAGTATATGACATAATGTACAAGTCTCTTAAGAATCTTGTTATAATGCAATGTTATTTTTTTTTTATTTTATAAAATTGAGGTGAGGGATTTGAACTATGCACTTTAATATTAAAAGTAATAGTAATTTATTATTAGGCTAAACTTGCAACCATTACAATATGATGAGCTTGGTTAACAAAATTCAAAATCATCCAATGAATCAACGATGAAATACTCTCAAAAGTCCAAGAAGATTATCATATCAAAACTTTTAGGGCTTATTCATTTATACTTAAACTCAAAAAAAGTTTGAATTCAAGTTACAACTTTATTTAAGTTCATGTTCTTTTGTAAAATTTGAGTTTGAACTTGAGTTTGAACTTGAGTTTGAGGCTAAAATCTGAGTTCAAGTTCCCCCTTCAACTCAAGTTCCTAAACTCAAACTCAAGTTAATGAACAATATTTTTTCTATTCTTAAAAACGTAATAATTTTTTCGTATTAATTCCGATTGAGATGATTTTTTTCTATGCGTTCATAACGAATAGATGAATAAAACCCTATCCATATACCCTATTAAAATTTTCTATCACCATTGAGTTTTTATTAAAATACTATCTAAATACAAATTTAAGTTCTGACCCACCTAAACACAAACTCAAATAGATTCTCAATTCAAACCATAACTCAAAATGTGCACATCCAAACACAAACTCAAATTAGAGTCCTAACTCAAACACACATTAACTCAAATCAATATCTGAACTCAAGTCACCTTAACTCAAAAAATGTAAATGAACAAGCCCTTACTCTCAACGTAGTAATGGCCTCCAAGGCATTTGACCTGCCCATGCCCTTTTATCATGTTTATAGATTTTTCATTTAATTATATAATAAGAGAAATATTAGCATCATTTTTTTGTCACGCTCTGCGTTTACCGTTTGACATGTGAACTCCACTAATATGAAATATTATTATTTAAATAAAAAAATAAAATATTAGAGCTCATGATATATTATCATGCTTATGGATTTTTCCTTTAATTATATAATCATAGTTCTCAAAACTACTATAATAATGTACATTTCTATTTACGTTTTCTTTTATGAAATCTAGTTCTATTATAACCTTCACTAACCGAATCTTATCGTGTATTCGAAAGAAAAATTCATGTTATAATTTAAATTATAATTTGTAACTCATTATAATATTTTTTTTATAAAAAATATATATAAAATAAAAATAATTTTAAATTCATGAATTAAAAATTTTTAACCTTTAATCTTCTGCGTGAACTTTTTATAAGCGTATCCAGGATTGGATATGTGTCAGTGTGAGGGCCAAGGATCACCACCCACTAAAAAGAGCCAACCATGTATTATAAACACCTCCCATCACTCACACACACACACCACAATATATAAACCATGGAATGTAATTTCTTTTGCAAAATCTCAGCAGTGGGCTTTGAGATCTCACACCGCCAAAAGTATTAGCTGAGTAAAAGACTGACCAGAAACGGCAGGAAAAAGAAGAAGAAGAAGAAGAAGAAGAAGGGGAAAAAAAAACAAAAAAAAGCTCTCAAAGAAGATGGTTTCTGGGATTCTAACTCTAGCCCAAATCTCATATTTATGTAGTTCAACTTCCACAATCGGCTCTGGGAGGCCTCCTAAGCTCCATGGCCAGGCTCTTTCATTTGGTGCACCTCGAATTCTGTGCTCATATTCCAGCCCAGATATGCCTTTAACCTCTGGTAAGTTCACATCTTCATTACTGTTCTCTCACCACTTATATTGTTACTATAAGAGAAAATCATGAAGTAAAAGAGGGAGGACGCGCTTGCTTGAATCCAGAACTGGAATTATTATGTTAAGAAAAGTGATGAGTTTATATGTTAAATTGCAATGTTTCCTAATAGACGGTAATGTCTTTGTCCTTTACTATGAGTGCAAGTTTTTTATTATTATTTTTTGTTACGTAACTAGTTGCGATTTGTCCCTTAACTTATGGTAGCCTAGGGGCATTCGTGTTACTCTCAAGTGGTTTGCTAGATGGCAGGTTGCACATTCGAGTAACAGGAGAAGGGACTGAAACTATTTTCATAATGTTTGTTCAATGTTTAGTAGTTTTTTTGCACTGATATTTAAATTTTTAATTAAAAGTTATATTTATTTTTTTATTATAATAAAAAAATTTTACATAAAATTACATCTTAATTTAAATTTGTGAAATTAAAGAGGTCATCGAAGATGACATGTCTAGCTAGCTACGGTTCAATGTAGACACTCCGTGTGTTGTCATGTCCTAAGAGAGTAGTTACGGCTGGTTGCCTTTTGTCATGCTATTTTACACCAATAGTAACTTGTCCCTTAACTTTTGAAATGTGTCAACAATCCATTGAACTTGACAAAGTGACAACGCTAGTCATTCTGTTTCATTTTTGCCCACAAAAACAGACATGTTTTTCCATGAAAGAACAGACAGGAGTACCAAAGTTGTCGCCGTTTTTAAGTTTAAGGGGGTGTCATTGATACATTTAAAAAGTCTGGGCGAATTTGATCAGAGTGACAGTTTGAGGAGGGAATTTTGTAACTTATCCTTTATTATTTTACTATTATTATTATTATTTTTTTTTTGGGTGTGTGGGAGTCAAAAACCCACTTGCCATTCTTGGCGGTGAGAAGTTTTCCTTGATGGGTTTTGCCATCCCATGTGTTTGTGCAATGCATGTCCACCATTTTTAGTCATTTATCCAATTTATATTGAATAGCTACTTGTATGATTGGTTCCTTTTTGAAGTCAGTTTTAAGAATCCTTTTGGTAACAGATAAACTTGAGAACAGTGCACCCATGACGGGTGGTGCATTTGATTTCAAAAAGGCTACAATATCTCTTACTGATGAACTGATCTCTTCACCAAAGAAGGTGACGCTTCTACGGCATGGACTTAGCTCTTGGAATGAAGAAAGTAGAATTCAGGTATTTTGCCTTCTGCTTTAGTCAAATAATTCGTTTTGTCTTTTACTTCAGGTGGGGCATGTTTCATTATTTCTTCCCAATTATCTCTGTGTGCGCGCGCGCATGCGTGCATGTATGTATGTATGCTTGTATGTATCTATATATCTATATATCTATATATCTATATATTGATTCATTATTAGCTATTCTTGTCTGTTCTTCGAATTTGAGCCTGGGTCTCCCCCTCAACCCATCCCGCCCTTACTAACTGGGCTAGCACCAGTTTGGAGATCTATATTTTCATTTATTTTAGTTATCAACTACAATGTGTATTTTCTTTGGTCGCAAGCATAACCTAGCGATAAATCTACACATCCGAACTTCAAGTGCCCACCCCCCCTATGAAAAAAACGTGTATTTTCTAGGTTCTATAAAAAGGTTAAGACATTTGATAAAGAAAGCTATGGCTACTTTTACAAAACAAGATCATAGTTCAAACATTAGGCCCGTTCATTTCACTGATTTGAGTTTAAAATTCGAATTTTGTTACAGTAAAAAGCTCTCAGAAACAGTTACATTTAACTTTTTTACTACAGTAAAAAGTTCTACTAAACAGGAACTTGAACCTTGAACCAATACTAACCAGTTATGCATTCACAGGGAAGCTCGAACCTGTCTGTCCTAACAGAAACCGGGATAAGACAAGCTGAGAGATGTAAAAGGGCATTGGCAAATATACATTTTGATCAGTGTTTTTCAAGCCCGATATCTCGTGCAAAGGTTGGAAAAAAAAAAAAAATACTATTGTTGTTGTTGCTGAAAGTTGGAAAAAGGATACTCAACTTGCTATTACTGAATGCTTTTTAAGGTTTCAATTCTGAATTGTCTGATGCAGTCCACCGCTGAAATCGTATGGCAAGGGAGAGAAGAGCCACTGGTTTTTATCGATTCACTGAAGGAGACGCATTTGTTTCACCTTGAAGGCATGAAAAATGGTCTGTCTCCTTGTGTTTTACTAGTTAGTCGTAGTTTTACAAGTACTCTTCCCTATCCCATTGAGTTTTGATTGAATAGATGGAAACCCTTTTTTTCTTAAGAATTACATTTTTTAGTCATATTGTTATCGTATCCTACTAAATCACACTCAGAATTTGGAGGCAGTGGATGCCAAGCAGATATACCCAAAAGAGTACACAACATGGAGAGAAGATCCGGCTAGTTTTGAAGTGAATGGCGTTTACCCGCTACAAAAAGTGTGGGGCACGGCAAAAGAGGCTTGGAAGGAAATCCTGCTCACGCCTGTGAGATCTTTCTTCCCTTTCAATTTCCATCATATTTTGTAGGAAAATATATTTATACTAAGAAAATTTAAATCCTTTAGAATATCGTATCTCCATCTTGAATGACATGCCAAGTATCGTCGTTTCTTGTTAGGGGGAGCATTTTTTACTTGTCACTCATAAATCAATTTTGAGGGCATTGATCTGCACAGCTTTAGGGCTTGGCCCAGAGAGGTACTGATATTGCTGCTAAATATCTGACTCCGATTTTCTGTCAAATTTTTCTTTTAGTTTAAGCTGAAGAGGTCGAGTATTTGTGAAGAACGAGAAGTTTTGGCCAATAACTTGAGAACTCTATATTTTCATGCATAGTATTTTCAATTTCACTTTTCGAAGAACACAATTTTTGTAATGGATTTGGCGTACTAGATAAATACTCATGTAGACTTGACAGTTCTGAATTTATTTGAAAATGTTCTTCGTGGTTCAGGTTTCGTGCGACTGATGTGAATAATGGCGGAATAACTGTGTTCAACTTCAACAAAAGAGGAGAAGCAATGCTTCAATCTTTGAATATGACTTCCCACATGTACAGTGATCATGTTTATATGTACTGACACGACAAAATGTGGATGTACCATGTGGCGACGGAGAAAAGGCAACCTTGCCGGAATCTAGCGGAGTTGATCATTGAGCATTATGAGGTTCAACTGCAAATTTTTAACCTTTGAGTTGAGAATATTTGTGGTTTTTTCTTTTCTTTTCGAAGTGAGCTATGAGATTCCAGTTACAGCATGCTAACATTGTGGCATATAAAACCCAGATAAGCAAGAACTTTGTCATGACATTCTTTTTGTTATCTCATTATTCATACCACATTTGGGAAACAATAGTGATCCAACGTACAACAAAACTGAATTTTCAGTGAGAAAAACAAATTATGATGATTCTAAATTTAGTGAAAGGAAGAGCAAAAAAACCATTATAAGAATAAACTTGAGCATAACTTTGATGGTATAATTGAACCGCAGATAGTTGTACTAAGATAAATTCTTTTGCCGCATCAAAGATTCTATCTTGTCCACATCTTCTGGAGTATCAACTCCATGAGCTTCATGATCAACCTTGATCACCTGTGAGATACATGTGAAAAAGTATCAACTGTAAACTATCTGGTTGAGATTTGCTCAAGGAAGAGAAGGTTTAGAGGAACCAGAATATCATGTGCAATAACGCAAATAGAGGAACTCTTTTTGTCATTGATATTATGGATAAATGGGGGGATAACAAGTAAACATGCTGCGCAGATAGTTTTAGACACAAGTGCAAACAGAAAGTTGTCAAGAGCCCACTATGTTGTCAAGAAATGTCGTGATTGAATTAGTAGTTTTGACTCTCAGGATTGCTAATGTTAAATTTGACACCAAAAAAGTATAAAAATTGATATGTTGTTCTATTCTTTACTCCAATTCGA
Source organism: Morus notabilis (assembly GCF_000414095.1). Taxonomy (NCBI): domain Eukaryota; kingdom Viridiplantae; phylum Streptophyta; class Magnoliopsida; order Rosales; family Moraceae; genus Morus; species Morus notabilis. The sequence continues at coordinate 310,670 of NW_010366216.1, read as the reverse complement.
TGTTACTTTAAATATTACATCTACTTTTGTAATAAACTTTTAAGTTTAGAAACTTATAAATGGAAATTTTGAATATTTAATTTAAATAATTGAAAACAATACTATAGTCATTACTCATTAAGTGAAAAAGTAATACACCAATCAATTAGCAAGAAATGCCAAAATTTTCCATTATGCTATACCTGGTGTCAAAATTAGCAGATAGCATGTATTAAATTTGACATTAAGTATACCGTTGCTTTGAGGGATGGTTTTTCTTTATTATTATTATAATGCTAAATTTTTTGACATTCGCACAAAAATTTGGCAATGATTGGAGATGCCCTTATGTCATATTTACTTGGATAACAATAGGGGAAAATAGTTTTCAATCTATTGATATAAAAGCAGGTCAACCCACGTACAAAACATGTTTACATAGTACCTTCATCTTGTACCCATGCTCAAGGATTTTAAGCTGCTCCAAATCTTCTTCTTCTTGTAAAGGAGTGGAAGAAAGCTCCGGGTATTTTCTCAAGAATTTTGCATCATAGCTCTAGCAAACACGAATATCAGTGGCAACAGTTGACACAGACAGAAGTGAAATAACGTAGTTGGTCATGAGTTAGTACCTGGATGCCAAGATGAAGCAAATACGGAAAGTTTAGATTGACCTTGCCAGACCTGCAAGAATTTATCTCACAGTTATTAGCAATAGCTACCCAGATGTACGAGTTTCATGTTATGTTGTAAACTATGGTGAGACTTGCGAGAAAACTGACTTGTTATATGGGATCAAACCCCTGGAGAAATAGATTGCGTAGCCTCGAGTGTCGACCACACATTTTACTCGATTCGGGTCGAGTGCATCTTCAGGTTTCAAGGAGGTAACTGCAGTGCTAAATACAGCATCAGGGGCTGCCTGTAATGCCATGAAAATTCTGACATAAGACGTGCTTTTCTGTTGCTCCTTTGGGAAGAACCGAAACGAAATGAGCAGAAAAAACGGGGTAAAGCTTTATTATATCTGGATGAAGAAACGAAATTCGAGGAAGAACTACTTGCCTGCAGGGCTTTAACAACCCCATCTATTATCTCAGGCTCTATTAGAGGCTCATCACCTTGTATGTTGACAACAATGTCAAATTTCCTCTGGAGCCTTTGGAGTGCTTCATTGCAGCGTTCAGTTCCTTCAAAGAAAATAATGAAACAAACCTGTTAGATAGTTGAAGTTATAGCAGAAAGTTAGAACTGTGAATGTAAGGTCCAACTAATCATGAATTTTTACCGTTTTTGCAAGATTCAGATGTCATTAACACATCAGCTCCAAATGCTGAACAACATTCAGCTATTTTCTGATCATCTGTAGCTACAACTAGTGCAAGAGGAAAATCACAATGGTAAAGATTCAAATAACACAGAGAGAGAGAGAGAGTGATGCATGCTTAATATGCTCACTATGTCATCTAGATTATTGAGTCCTAGTGCTCCATCTACTTTCCATACCACAAGTTAGAATAGTCACAGAAATTTGGCCAATCCAAGTGGCCAAAATGTTTCATAAAGCTGACTTGTTGGACATACCAAGTTTGTTTAGTGTGGCTGCAAGTTTTGCTCTTTCCCATGTTCTCTGAAAATCACAAGCGGATAGCCAAGTCAAATTGTGAAACCTAATCAAATCTGTTGTGTTGAAATAACTTTATGCATGTCCTTTAGTGAGCTTCTCCAATGCAATGCTATAATTGACATGATAATTTTAAATTTAACATTTGCTTGTAAAAAACACTCTTCAATGCAATATTATTTGTTGTGCTAAATAATAATAATACATTGAGCACATACTATACAAGCTCGAGACATTAGTTAAGCCAAAAAAAAAAAGTTACTACATGCTATAAACGCATGTCTCCTTGAAAGAAAAGGCATGTCGTGTAATAGATAAGGTAAAACGACAAGGATGAAGGATCCCTTAAACGACCATATCATGTTAAAGTACATGTCGTTTGTCCATATGAGGACAATGATCATGTCGTTTTGTCACGGCAATATGATTCCCCACGGAAGGTATTTCCCAACCCTTTTCCCCTCTGTCTTTTTGTTTCCCGGATTTAAATAATTTTATTTCAGAAATTTAAATTTTTAATTTAAGTTAAAATATAATATTTTTTAAAAATTTTTAAGTAATAAAAAAAATTATATATGATACTTTTAAAAAAATTTTATAGTGGATATTTAATTTATAGATTTAAAATTATGATTTAAAATTATTTTTAATTTATATGTATTTTTAAAAAAAATACTATAATAAATTATAAATTATGATCTGAATTATAACACAAATTTATTAATTAAATGGATTCTTAACAATTAAAAATTTAAATCAGTAAAATAAACGAGGAATTGTATCAAGGTTAATTGAAGAATCACCTGAATCATGGGCTTGCCAAGGATTGGAACGAGAGGTTTTCCTGGAAATCTAGACGAAGCAAAACGAGCTGGTATGATTCCCAGCACTTGCCTCCGAAACCGCCATGATTGGCGCGTCGATATCACCGCATAAGCCGCCGCCGCCGCCGCTGCCGAGGATCCGGCGAGAACGCCCGGAGCGAGCCACGGCTCGGAGTCATGGTCAGAGCTAGAAGACGAAGATTTCGATTTTTGATTCATAGTTTTTTTTTTCCTTTATTTTTTTTCCCTTTTACTTTGTATATATGACGGCGGGAAATTGCGAAGCTGGGTTTTCAACTAGTCCCAAAACGTTGTCGTATCGACGTTTTTAACAAAAGGACTCAATTTCTTCTCAAGTTTCATGGAAGCCAAACGACAATTTACAGAGCCGTTCGCTCACTCTCCAGCTCACGAAGCCCTTCTCCGAGCCGGCTCGCGCATTCGGCCGCTCCAGCAAGCCCACGCGCACATTGTTGTCTCTGGCTCACACCGCAGCCGAGCTCTCCTCACCAAGCTCCTGACGCTGGCGTGCAAAGCCGGCTCAATCGGCTACGCTCACCGGCTTCTATACTCCGTCCGAAATCCTGACGCTTTCCTCTTCAATTCTCTCGTGAAAGCCTCGTCCTCCTCGGGCTTCGCCATTGACACGGTCGTCTTTTACCTCCGGATGCTTCAGAGCCGCGTTTCGCCGTCGAGTTACACCTTCACTTCTGTGATCAAAGCTTGCGCCGATCTTTCGTCATTGAGGCTCGGGAAATGTGTCCATTCGCACGCGTTGGTTTCTGGGCACGGCTCGGATCGGTTTGTGGAGGCCGCTCTCGTTAATTTCTACGCGAAATCCGGTGATTTGGGTGTTGCGCGGAAGGTGTTCGACGAAATGTCTGAGAGAACTGTTGTGGCGTGGAATTCGATGATATCGGCATACGAGCAGAACGGGTGCGCGAGAGAAGCAATCGAAGTGTTTTGTCGAATGCGGGAACGGGGTGTTCGACCGGATTCGACAACATTTGTTAGTGTGTTGTCGGCTTGTTCTCAGTTGGGGGCTTTGGGATTAGGCTGTTGGGTGCATGATTACATTGTTGGGAATGGATTAGATTTGACTGTAGTTCTTGGCACTTCGTTGATCAATATGTATGCAAGATGTGGGAACGTGAGCAAAGCGCGGGAAGTTTTCGATTCGATGAGTGAGCGGAATGTTGTTACTTGGACGGCTGTAATTTCTGCCTATGGAATGCATGGCTATGGCAGTCAAGCAATGGAGCTTTTTCATCGAATGAAAGCTCATGGTTCGTGTCCTAACAATGTGACATTTGTTGCAGTTTTGTCAGCCTGCGCTCACTCGGGGCTAGTTCACGAGGGGCGTGGGGAGTATGCAAGTATGAGCCAAGAGTACGGCCTGGTTCCGGGAGTGGAGCACCACGTTTGCATGGTCGATATGTTGGGGCGAGCAGGGCTTCTTGACGAGGCTTATAAATTCACCAAAGAACTCGACCGCGGTGAACAAGCTCCAGCAGTTTGGACCGCCATGCTCGGGGCTTGCAAGATGCATAAGAATTTCGATCTTGGAGTAGAAGTTGCCGAGCATCTTTTAGCGGCTGAACCGAATAATCCCAGCCATTATGTGATGCTCTCCAACATATATGCTTTGGCGGGTCGGATGGATAGAGTGGAAATGGTTAGGAACAAGATGATTAGGAGACGGTTGAAGAAACAAGTTGGTTACAGCACAATAGAAGTCGATCAAGAAACACATTTGTTTAGCATGGGTGATCAATCTCACATTGAAACAGATAAGATCTATCAGTATCTGGATGAACTGATGCGGCGGTGTAAGGAAGCGGGTTATGTACCAACACCTGATTCGGTGTTGCATGAATTGGAAGAAGAAGAGAGGGAGTATGCTCTTAGGTACCATAGTGAGAAGCTTGCGGTTACATTTGGTCTACTGAAAACCTGCCATGGAACAACCATCAGGATTGTGAAGAATCTTCGAATCTGCGAGGATTGCCATTTAGCAATGAAGTACATATCAAGTGTCGCTAACAGGGAAATCGTTGTTCGGGATAGGCTTCGGTTTCATCACTTCAAAGATGGCCATTGCTCGTGTCTGGATTACTGGTGATGGACTTTCTTTGCTTGTTGAGGCCATAGCATATGGCAAGTTACTATGGCGAAATGTTTCCGTTTTCTATTAGAAAACGCTACCGAACGTTATTCTTAAGAACATTTCCTACTGAAATGCGAGAAAACAATTTCAAACCATTAACAAACAGGCTCTATGGTTCTTGTTTTCATTTATTTCCATACCTTGGAGGAGATCATTCCTCTGTTGCCGAACTTAAAGGTTGCTTACTTACTCATCCCAAATTGTGGCCGGCAGAGTGTTTTTCTTGCAAGTGGTGGTGGCTCGGTTTCTGCTGCTTTCTTTCCAGCAGCATCCTCTTTGGATGGACCTCAAGTCTTGTGCCAGTCTACTTCAGGATAGTGTCATGTCGATGTTAAGAATTAGACGGCCTAATTTTATATTACCGAGAAAAATGAAAATTGTGGAATAAAATTAAACATATAAGTACACATAAGATATCTAGTGGTTCACACTCAATACGTGTTTGAGGGTTGGTTACGTCCACTTTCAGCTGCCGTGGGTTTTTTGTACTATGATGAATAATAAGTTTATAAAAGAAAATTACACATGTACAACTCTGTATTTTCTCTAACTTCTTTAATTTAACCCTAAAATTGGCACCCACTTTATATAAGAGAAACTAGGGTGGTGGAACCAGTGCCTACGTGATGATAAAACATTTTTAGAAAAGACAGTTATTTTTGCATCAAGGACGTCTTACTAATATTGTGACTTTTTATATGGAGAGATCGGTGGTCATGACAGAAGAAGTTGTAATTAAGGGTCCGTTTGGTTTAAGAATTCGTGACATGGTTCGAATCATGATTTGTGGCTCGTTACAGTATTTTCTCTCACAAAAAAACACACGTAAATCAAGAATAGTTCTGAATCATGATTCTGAATCTATCAACTAAACGTCCTCTAAAATTTCAAATTCGATCAACGTGTTATCCCTGTACAAGACAATAAGGGTAACAGTTAGGCTCCATAATTTAATGAGACCCTTCTTTTGTCATATAATTCATCATGTGAATGTAACGGATAGTATTAATAAGTCACATGTGAGTAAATCACACAACACTTGCCATACAAAATGGCAGTAGCAAAAGAGGACCCCAAATAATTGCAGCACAGATCCTTTGTCGCAACATGTCACAACATGTACATGTCACCGCATTGCCCATTCATTTTACCAAGCGTTTTTTTATTTTATTTAATTTTAGTTTTTGGCCTTAAAAAATTCTCTGAGGGGATAAAATTATAATCTTATACTTTTTAATTTTAAATTTTTTTTTGCTATTATACCTTTTTAATTAACTTTCACGTCTAAATGGTTCATGTGGCAATCCTGTTAAAAAATTATTTACTTAATATTTATTCAATATTTACCTCATAAATATATTATTTATCAGTTTGATTATCTTTTTAAATACCAATTAATTCACTTAAAAAGTAATTTACAAAATATTTATTAGTTTTTAATTTACTACATGTGATAAGCATGTTGCCGGACTACGATGAAGATTGGATGTGACTATGAGCACTGCTCGTGACGATTTCTCATGAACGTTATCGCAACGACCACCTGTGATTTTGTGGGCCGAGCTTTGCTCACTACGAGCTCGTGGCAAGTCGATGGCTTGCAAGAAAATTTTGTGAGATAAAAGGAGATGAGGATATTTTCCGTAATTAGGATGTAAAATTTATAAATTTCCCCCTCTTAAAATCCTGCCAATTGTGTTTATTCCCACTAAACATGTTATTTTCCTTCCTTACCATTGCGTTTTAGCTTAACAGACAGGTAAAAATTATACTACAAATCTACGTAGCATGTCCGTGAGAATGAAATTGAAACATAACAAATTTTAGTTCAAAATATTTTAACAATAATAAAATTACATAATTATTGTTATATGATTTTATCTTTTACCATCTGTAAAATATTCTGAATCTGTTATATCTCAACATTACTATTTTGATAATGTTATGTCTATGAAAAAACAATATGCATTGGACCTGGCTACCTAGTGTCTGGTACGGAATATAAATGGATTCGCCGTGGAAAGTGGAAACGCACTAATAATAATTAATTAAAGAATGATTTGATTAAACAAAGCACGTGCAATAACAGAGATTCTCTCTGTCTTTTTAATTTTTACATTTTTTAATTAATGTACGAACAATTCGCTCTAGCTCCTCTCAATATTTTGACTTTTTTTACATGAGACCCCCTGAACTTTTCATATTTGGTGGATTGGTCCTTAAATTAAAAATTTTTACAATCAACTACCTGTATTTTAAATCGTTCCATTACTGGTCCTTTTGCTAACGTATGGTAAATTTTAGACAGATTTGGGTGTCTTTTTGCACATGACTTGCATGTGATCTTTCAATGAGGGCATTGACGATCTTTTTAAAAAAAAAACCTAGATCCGACCAGACATTCTCTTCACGTTTTCTCTCTCTCTCTCTTTGCTCACCCCTTCTCCTTCCACCTTCTACCGCCGGCAGAGAGGAGTTGTCATCGAATTTTGTCTAGCATCGACCATGGTTTCGAATCCTCTTCTGACTCCAGCAACACAAAGGCTCTTCGCTCATCGTCCTCCGACGAATGGAATTACTGCTCTTGATGGATCATTGGATTACTTTTCCCCGACAACGAGAGAACCAACAAACAGGACGCCGATCTATGGATCGATCTCCCTCTCCCTTTCTTCCTCTCTCTCTTTGAGACATGCGAGGTGGGCAACAACCTAGTGAAGGGGTGGTGTGGATCTGGGTTTTTTTTCGGGTCGTTCGGTTGGGTGGCGGCGACAGCGGGCAGGGAGATGACATTTCAACAGTGGCGAATGGTGATTTCCTCCGGCAGCTGCAATTAGAGAGATAAAGCTAGTTGTGCTCTAGTTCTCCAGCACTTGTTCAAAAATAAAGTTATATTTAATAGGTTATAGTCTCCCAAGCCCAAGCAAATCAGACACGTAATGTTGGATTTTAGGAAAAGAAACATATGATTGGGGGTTTATGGATTGAAAATTTGAAATTTGGAATTGTATTGAGAAAGTATGAATACGAATTAGATGGACGAATGGGTTGTGCCGAGAAGAGGAAAGATTTTTTGGGCTTTTTTTTCCTTTTCAATTTTACCTTCCAATAATGAGGAATTGTCTTGAGGATCTTATGAAGCATTTGAGAGGAAGACGTATGATGTTTTTGTTCTGGATTTTGGTATTTCACTGAGCTATGGTGCATTTGAGAGGACAAGAGATGAGCAAAGAGAGAGCGTGAAGAAGAAGGTCTGGTTGGGGGCTAAGGATTTTTTTTCCTTTTATTTTATTATTATTTTTTCTTTTTGAAAAAAGACCATCAATGCCCTCATTAAAAGATCACATGCAAGTCACGTGCAAAAAATCATCCAAAGTTGTTCAGAATTTAACAGACCTTAGCAAAAGGACCAGTAATGCAATAATTTTAAAGTTTAAAGAGTTGATTGTAAAAATTTTTAGATTAAGGACCAATTGATCAAACACAAAAAGTTTAGAGGGATCCCATACAAAAAAAAAACCTATTATCTAATTTATCTGCCAAAGTTAAACATTCCAAAAGGCATCAAAACTGTTTTTTCTTTAGCCAATACTTTTTTTAAGTGTTCTTTCGTGTTTTTTACTTATCAGTGTTAAATTTTTATTAAATTTGATTAAAAATTAAATTAAATTAAAAATAATCTAAATTTAATAATTAATAAATAAAAAATACCAATTTTTTTTTTTTAAAGAGAACACCAAAAAACATTCTTGTCAAATTATGAGGATCTTTGATAGAGGGATTCATTCTCTGATTCGAATCATGATTCGTGGTTCGTTATAGTATTTTCTCTCATAAAAAATTCACATAAATTAAAAATAATTTGAATCACATAATTTAAATCCTCCAACCAAACGTCTTCTATATCTAATTCTATTATCAAAATTGCGCTCATTGAACTCGTGATTATCAAAATTGCACGCATTGAACTCGTGATAGAGACACGTCTAAACTTGTCTTGTAGCTATATGCCTTGCCTCTTTTTCAGCTTTTGGCACATGCAAATTGTCTACGGGTCCGCATAACAATTTCTTTTTTTAAAAAGAAACTTTAAATATAAAAGTGCACTGGAATATTACAGTATAACGTCAATATCAGTTAATTTATTGTCCATTTGGCATATACATATATATAACTCGAGCATTGCATTGTATTGAAGGCATTTGAATGTGAGCAACAGTAAAAGGGTGTTCAAACTCAAAATCATGATTTATAAAGCTCTCATAAAAAAATTTTAATTTTAAATATTAAAATTAAAAATTATGAGTTTAAATATACATTCTAAATGGGCCCAAAATGACGTTTAGACAAACGGTAAAATCTCATGCCGTAATTCTTTAAATTTTTTCTTTTTTCTCAAGAAAACTGGCGAACTCATACTTAAATATATTATTCTAAAATTTTTATCATTTACTATTTATTAATACCCTATTAATTAATACAGTTATTTAATTAAGAGTAATGAGTAAAAATCTAAGATTTATACATTTTAAAGGGTATTTATCTTTTTATTATTATTTTTAAGGGACTTTTTCCGGTACGCTAATATATCGGTAGGTTAAGTTTTTTGTCTATTAAATCTGCATAAAATTCCGTAAAAATAAAAAAAAATATGTAAATTTAACAGTTAAAAAAATTTGACCTACTAATACGTATCGAAACATATTTTTTTTAAAGAACTCCTTAAACTTTATATATATGTGTTTGTAAACATATAATTTTTTAGAGATTTTCATGGTGACGTAATTATTTACTTGGATCGTTGTTTGTAGCAAAGTTCTCTTATCCCACTTTAGATAAAAAAAGAAAACCTTTTGCTTTATCCATACATGGAATGATTGATCAAAAACCATCTTTTATCTCCCAATTCATTGATTTTCACCGTAAATATTCAGTTTAAGTCCTGCCTTAAAAGCTCTTTTTTTTTTTCTCACTTTAATCCTTTATGATATAAACAAAACTTATAAAGGCTAGCCAAACCAATAGTTCAAAGCCAACAAAGTAAAAGACGCGTCGCATAAAATCAATCTTGCATAATGAGTACTTGAAATCCACCTTTTGATAAGTGATAGATTCTATTCCAGTAGGATGAAAACCATTTTTGTTATAATTGTTTTTTTATATATTTATTTAGATAGTAAATGTTAATGTTAATTGTATATTTAACATTACAAAAGTGATTCTCATTTTTACTCCAATATAAAATGCTATTTAAAATGTTAAATTTATTTTTTTTATAATTATTAAGTTTTAAAAGTTGTAAAAGTAAATTTTTTTTAAAATAATTAAAAAATGTAAAAATTACAATAATTACATAAAAAGGTAAACATTTCATCTAACAGTAATTAAACGTTAAATTTCTTATATGTTATGTTTTGTGAGAAATTTGTCACAAAATAAAGTATATGAAAAATTTATTATAATAAATAATATTATATTAGATAGTATTTTTTTATATTTAAATGTTAAATTTGTAATCAACACATTAATTATAACATTAGATCAGAAATATTGCATTATAATTGTGCGATATTCCTCAGACTGCCTAGGCTCCACCACTCTCCAAACCAGCACGAATCCCGCACGCGCGTAGCCCAACATCGCCAACATTCTTACATCACTAATAGGTAGGGGTGACAATTCGTGTCACATGTCGTATTTTGATCATTTTTTTTAAATTTACAGTTAACCCGAACATGATTCGTGACACGAAATTTTTTAAAAATTGTAACACGAACACGACACGACACGACCACCTTATGGGTTAATATGACACGAAAATGACACGTGACACGAAAATTGTAAACTTTTATTTAGTTTTTTATATATTAGAAATAACTTAAAATTCATAACATACTAAAATACAATAACATCCATTAAAATTAAGTAAATAATAATATAAGATTTTGAGTATATCTATCATGACATCACAAGTTCATAATAAAATAAAAAATATATAATGAAAAAATATTTTTTAATTTTTTACGAGTTTCATATCGTGTTTGTGTTAAGTGAGTCTAACTTCAAATTGACTCGTATTTTTCATATTAATTTTAAATCAACTTAATTTTAATCAAAATCTCTTTTTTTTTAACTTTATCATATAAAATTTATATTATTTTTAAATTATATTATCGTGTCCGCCCTAATAGTAGCAGCGTAACTGATACGCCAATTATTTATCTGGAAAACAGAATTTAGATTCAACAAGACAAGTTCATTTTAAAAGAATAAAAAACCAAAAATAAAAGAGATTTTTCCAAATTTGCGTGCTCAAGTCTCTAAGCCCACGGGCCCACAATTTACTCTCCACGTCAAGTCATCGCCCTTTCAGTTTCTGAGCAACATAACAGTTGCAGCAGTAATACCAGCAGCCAGTAAGCAAAGCAAAGCAACAGACAGAAAATGGAAATGAGAAAGCAACTCAAAACGACACCGTAAAAGAAAACCACAACAAGAAGAATTCGAAGAAGAAGAAGAAGAATTCGAAGAAGAAGAAGATGATGATGAGGAACAACAACAAAGTCGTCAACAACGTGAGGCGAAGTCCTCTGGCCACGCGCGGGGGAAGTAGTGTGCCGCACGCGCCGCCGCCGCCGCAGCCGCCAATGGGAGATGTGTACAATATAATCCCAATCCATGACCTCCTGACGGACCACCCGTCGCTGCGGTACCCGGAGGTACGCGCTGCCTCCGCCGCTTTGCGGACCGTCGGCGACCTCCGGAAGCCGCCGTTCGTGGAGTGGAGGCATGGCTACGACCTCCTGGACTGGCTCGGCCTCTTATTCGGCTTCCAAAACGACAACGTTCGCAACCAGAGGGAGCATCTCGTCCTCCACCTCGCCAACTCCCAAATGCGCCTCCAGCCCTCGCCGGCGACCCCCGACGAACTCCAGCCCTCCGTCCTCCGCCGATTCCGCCGCAAAATCCTCCAAAACTACACTCTTTGGTGCTCCTACCTCGGCCGGAAGTCCAATGTCCGCCTCTCCAGTCGCCGCGACAGCGGTGATGTCCGGCGCGAGCTGCTCTACGTCGCGCTCTACCTTCTAATTTGGGGCGAGGCCGGGAATCTGAGGTTCGTTCCTGAATGTATTTGCTATATCTACCACCATATGGCGATGGAGCTCAACTACGTCCTCGACGAGCAGTACATCGACCGGGACACGGGCAGGCCCTTCCTGCCTTCGATTTCCGGCGAGTGCGCGTTCCTGAAGAGCGTGGTGATGCCGATTTACCAGACGATTAGCATGGAGGTCGAGAGCAGCCGGAACGGCAAGGCGCCTCACTCGGCGTGGCGGAACTACGACGATATTAACGAGTATTTCTGGAGTCGGAGGTGCTTCTCCAGGCTGAAATGGCCGTTGGATTTTACCAGCAACTTCTTCGCCACCACCCCGAAGAACAGGCGGGTCGGGAAGACCGGGTTCGTGGAGCAGAGATCGTTTTGGAATGTGTTCAGGAATTTTGATAAGCTTTGGACTATGTTGTTACTGTTTTTGCAGGCTATGATCATCGTTGCTTGGCCGGAAAAGGAGTTTCCATGGAAGGCATTGGAGAGCAGGGACGTGCAGGTGGAGCTGCTCACGGTGTTCATCACCTGGAGCGGCCTCCGGCTTCTCCAATCGGTGCTCGACGCAGGGACTCAGTACAGCTTGGTTTCGAGGGAGACAATGTGGCTTGGTGTTAGGATGGTGCTGAAAAGCTTGGTTGCCTTGACATGGACTATTGTGTTTTCGGTGTTCTACGGGAGGATTTGGACTCAGAAGAATTCCGATTCGGGGTGGTCTGATGAAGCCAATAAGAGGATAATCACTTTTCTTGAGGTTGCTTTTGTTTTTGTAACTCCAGAATTGCTTGCATTGGTTCTCTTTGTGGTTCCTTGGATTAGAAACTTGATTGAAGAGTTGAATTGGAGGATAGTTTCATGGTTGACATGGTGGTTCTATACCCGGATTTTCGTCGGGCGTGGCTTGAGGGAAGGGCTTGTTGATAACATCAAGTACACGGTTTTCTGGATAATGGTGTTGGCTTCAAAGTTTACATTTAGTTATTTCCTGCAAATCAAGCCTCTTGTTGCCCCAACAAAGGATCTTGTGAAGCTTAAAGGCCGATACAATTGGCACGAGTTCTTTGGTACTACTAACGAGATAGCGATTGTGTTGCTGTGGCTTCCTGTTGTGTTGATTTATCTGATGGATTTGCAAATATGGTATGCCATATTCTCTTCCATGGCTGGTGGGATAATTGGGCTTTTTTCCCATCTGGGTGAGATTCGAAATATCGGACAGCTTAGGCTCAGGTTTCAGTTCTTTGCTAGTGCTATGCAATTCAATCTCATGCCTGAAGAGCAGGTACAGCGTTCCGACATGTCAATGGTGAAGAAGCTCCGTGATGCCATCCATAGATTGAAGCTGAGATATGGACTTGGCCAAGCCCACAAAAAGATCGAGTCGAGCCAAGTTGAAGCCACCAGGTTTGCATTGATATGGAATGAGATTGTGATAACTTTTAGGGAAGAAGATTTAATTAGTGATAGGGAACAGGAGCTGTTGGAATTGCCGCCGAATGATTGGGGTATTAGAGTTATTCGTTGGCCTATTTTCCTGCTATGCAATGAGTTATTGCTTGCTCTTAGTCAGGCAAAGGAGCTGGCAGATGAGCCTGACTGGTCGCTTTGGTTTAAGATATGCAAGAATGAATATCGGCGCTGCACCGTCATTGAAGCTTATGATAGCATCAAGGCTTTGCTATTCAAGGTTGTTAGGTATGGCAGTGAAGAGTACTTGATCATTACGAATTTTTTCAAAGAGATAGATGACTGCATTCAGAGAGGAAAGATCACGGCGGAGTACAAGATGTCTTCACTTGAAAAAATTCATGCCAAGTTGATTTCACTTATTGAGCTGTTGCTGCAACCAAAGAGAGATATAAATAGGGCAGTGAATTTGTGGCAAGCCTTGTATGAGCTTTCGGTTCGAGAATTACCAAAGGTGAAGAGGTCCATTGAACAGTTGAGGCGGGAAGGGTTGGCTAGTGTCGCTACGGAAAATGATGCAGGTTTGCTGTTTGAAAATGCTGTTGAGTTTCCTGCGGCTGATGATGCAGATTTCTACAAGCAGCTACGGCGCGTCCATACAATACTCACTTCCAGAGACTCCATGTACAATGTCCCAAGTAACATTGAAGCAAGAAGGCGCATTGCTTTCTTCAGCAATTCTCTTTTCATGAACATGCCCCGCGCTCCGGTTGTTGAGAAAATGATGGCTTTCAGCATTCTGACGCCTTACTATGATGAGGATGTAATATTCAAACTAGAAGCGCTTCGGACAGACAATGAAGACGGCGTTTCCACGTTGTTTTATCTGCAGAAGATTTATGAAGATGAGTGGAAGAACTTCATGGAGCGAATGCGCAGAGAGGGCCTGGAGGATGACAATGATATATGGGATGCAAAGCCAAGAGAGCTCCGACTCTGGGCATCGTATAGAGGCCAGACGCTTTCTCGCACTGTTAGAGGAATGATGTACTATTATAGGGCCCTTAAGATGCTTGCCTTTCTTGATGATGCGTCTGAGATGGACGTAAGAGATGGGTCGCATCAAATTGCCTCTCATGGTTCATCAAAGCAAAATAGAGGTTTGGATGGTCTACAGCCACCTTCACGGAAACTCAGCAGAGCCGTTACTGGTGTAAGTCTTTTGTTTAAGGGGCATGAGTATGGGAGGGCTCTAATGAAATTCACATATGTGGTTACATGCCAACAGTATGGCCAACACAAGGCAAAGAGAGATTCCCGGGCTGAGGAGATCTCATACTTGATGAAAACCAACGAGGCTCTTCGAGTTGCTTATGTTGATCAGGTTAACTTGGGTAGGGATGAAGTTGAGTATTACTCTGTTCTCGTGAAGTATGATCAGCAGCTGGGAAGGGAAGTAGAGATTTATCGGATCAGGTTGCCTGGTCCCTTGAAGGTTGGTGAAGGCAAACCAGAAAATCAGAACCATGCTCTAATCTTCACTCGGGGTGATGCACTCCAAACCATTGACATGAACCAAGACAACTATTTTGAGGAGGCGCTCAAGATGCGGAACTTGTTGGAGGAATTTAAGGCCAATTATGGTCTTAGAAAGCCAACCATTTTGGGTGTCCGTGAGAACGTCTTCACAGGTTCTGTGTCCTCACTTGCGTGGTTCATGTCTGCCCAGGAAATGAGTTTTGTGACCTTGGGCCAGCGTGTTCTGGCAAACCCTTTAAAGGTGAGAATGCATTATGGTCATCCAGACGTGTTTGATAGATTCTGGTTCTTGCCTCGTGGTGGTATTAGCAAAGCTTCTAGAGTAATCAATATCAGCGAGGATATATATGCCGGCTTCAATTGCACCCTTCGAAGGGGCAATGTGACACACCATGAATATATACAGGTGGGCAAGGGGAGAGATGTTGGGATGAATCAGATCTCAATGTTTGAAGCTAAGGTTGCAAGTGGGAACGGCGAGCAGGTCTTGAGCAGAGATGTGTACCGGTTGGGTCATAGACTAGATTTCTTTCGAATGCTTTCATTTTTCTACGCTACTGTAGGGTTCTATTTCAACACAATGATGGTGATACTGACTGTGTATACTTTTTTGTGGGGCCGCCTTTATCTTGCTCTTAGCGGGGTCGAGAATGTAGCTAGTCAGAATTCCAGCAACAATAAAGCCCTTGGCTCAGTCTTGAACCAGCAGTTTATTATACAGATCGGTCTATTCACTGCCCTCCCAATGATTGTTGAGAACTCCCTTGAACATGGCTTCCTTCCAGCAGTTTGGGATTTCCTGACAATGCAGGCACAGCTTGCATCGCTTTTCTACACATTTTCCATGGGAACTCGCACCCATTTCTTTGGCCGGACTATTCTTCACGGGGGTGCAAAATACCGGGCAACTGGACGTGGTTTTGTGGTGCAGCACAGGAGTTTCGCGGAGAACTATCGACTTTATGCTCGAAGCCATTTTGTCAAGGCCATCGAGCTTGGGGTTATTTTGACCGTGTATGCCTCGCATAGCCCCAAGGCTCGCAATACTTTTGTTTACATTCTCCTGAATATCTCCAGCTGGTTCCTTGTAGTGTCTTGGGTACTGGCTCCTTTCGTGTTCAACCCTTCTGGATTTGATTGGCTGAAAACAGTAGACGACTTTGAAAATTTCATGAATTGGCTATGGTATACTGGCGGGGGGTTTACAACCGCTGATCAGAGCTGGGAAAAATGGTGGTATGAAGAGCAAGATCACCTGAGAACAACTGGTCTTTGGGGAAAACTTTTGGAGATTATCTTAGATCTTCGTTTCTTCTTCTTCCAGTATGGTGTTGTGTATCAGCTAGGCATTGCTGATAGTAACACCAGTATAGTTGTTTATTTGCTGTCTTGGATATTCATGGTTGTGGCTGTTGGAATTTATATGATCGTATCATTTGCCCGTGACAAATATGGTGTAAGGGAGCATATAAAGTACCGGCTTGTTCAGCTTCTTGTCATTATGGTTTTAGTACTTGTGGTGGTTCTGTTTCTGAAGTTCACTAAGTTCAAATTTCTTGATATCGCCACGAGTATGTTGGCGTTCATCCCCACAGGGTGGGGCATCATATTAATAGCGCAAGTTCTTAGACCATTTTTGCAGTCTACGATGGTGTGGGAGACGGTGGTTTCGGTGGCTCGGTTGTATGACATGCTGTTTGGAATTATTGTCATGGCTCCTATGGCATTGCTTTCATGGTTACCTGGATTTCAGGCAATGCAGACCAGGATCTTATTTAATGAAGCATTTAGCAGGGGACTTCAGATTTCACGTATTATTACGGGCAAAAAGTCCAACTGAGATGCAAGTAGAGGTATATTCTTATCCTTAAACGTCTCTTAAATTCTGGATTTCTCCACGCATACAGCTATACAACATGGGCTGGTGAAACCTGAAAACGAAAATTCACTGGGTGCATTTAGGCTTGCTCAGTTACACGGATCTTATTATTGCTTCCATTTCTTACAAACACAAACATCACTGGGTTTGCTATTTACAACCTGACGTCTTGCTATTTTTCAGGGAGTGGAATTCATTTTAGAAGACTTAGTAGATGGGCCAAATTCCAATGACCAAAGAAGCATTTTGTATGTAATTGCTGTTGCAGCTGAAGTTTGATATCTGGTTTTCACTTCATCATCAATTTCATTGCCCTTATTTGGCTGTTCATACTTCAATTCCCTCTAGAGATATTGTTGTACAACTGGGTACTGACATTGACAGAAATAGGCATGAGGTGTGGAGCATGTTGTTTTTGATAGCCGTCTTCTGGTCGTGTAAATATTGTCCATATCTCAAGGTAGCTTCTAGGCTTCTCAAAATCATTTATTGACTACTATAATCTCTTGTTGTTCTCTTCATTCGTTGTAAGCTGTTAGCTAGTTACTACTGATACACAATCAGATAGCACAGATGTTTATTCTGTGCAGTTTTATGAAGAGAAAATTTTGTTGTTCCCTTTCACAGATTTAAGATTCCATTTCAGTTTGTGCCTCAAAATTCTCATGTTCCACAACCATTTGCACTAATTTTGTGAAAAAGAATATTGTAATGAAGATCATAATGATGTTGGTAAGATTCAAGTATCATATTATAGAGGCCAAAAGCATAGTCTCGGAATGAAATGACTTTTTGTCGTACTACGTCGACATTGTTCGAAAAAGTTTGTGCAAGTAATGGTATAACGTATAACAATCTACCATTCTATAATCTTACCATGAAAAAAAATTTGTTGTGCTTTTATAACATATTTGGTAGCTTGTATTGTATTGTATTGTATAAAATGTATTGTATTGTGTTGTATTATCATAATACAATACAGTATTTGGTGGCATGATATATTGTATAAACAACAAGTCTTAATCCCAACTTAATTGGGGTCGGTTATATGAATTTTACTTTTTCACGTAGTTCTGTTCGAAATTAGACTTTCTTGAAAGCCTAGATTTAGAATGTCTTTACTGTATAAGCAGTTAAAATGTAAAATTTTAATAATTTTAGGGTCAAAATGTAATTTTTTAAAAGTTTTGGGGGGCTGAAATATATATTTTTTTTAAGTTTGAGTCAAAATGAAATTTCATAAAAATTTTGGGGTCAAAATGTAATTTTGAAAAAGTTTTGGGGTCAAATGTAATTTTATAAAAGTTTTAGGGTCAACATATAATTTTTTAAAAATATAAATTTGTACTGTCCCCTCAAATTTGCAAAAATTTTAGGCTACACCATTACCGTTTGTCGACTAAACTCCGATCTCTAGTCGTGTCCGATCACGACATGAATCATTGATCTACTATAAAATAATATAATACAATATGCCACAAATAAATCTTATTCAGTAATATAACATAGACCGTATTAATTTATCATTCGTATTAATTTATACAATACGATGGTCACGCTAAACATTATATTATTTTATTATTATATAATATGGTGTTTTAATACGGTCAAATAAACATCACTTTAATATATATTTCTAAAGCATGCCATTGTGTACCATTGTACATCTTGTTGAGATTTAATTTTGAAACAAATTTTTTTTTCTTGCTGGTCGATCGTAAAGGAACAATGTAAATTTATTATACTTTTATTCCAAAGTCATATACTGCTCCGGCAAAAGGAAAAAAAAATGTCACATATACCGTGAGACCATGGTATTATTATTCAACTGTGTATTTGGGTTCGTTTAGTTCGCCGATTTGAGTTTTTAATTCGAGTTGAAATGTAATTTTATGTGAGTTTTTTACTGTAGTAAAAAAGTTAGATGTGACTGTTTCTGAGAGTTTTTTTACTGTAGCAAAACTCAAATTTTAAACTCGAATCGATGAAATAAACGGGACTTAAATAAATCTATTCCATTTCACGCGTCCAGTTTTGATTAAAAACAAATATAGTTATGTATTTGTTATATATATGTTGACGGTGTTTTTCTGACAACTCGTGATTACCTCTCTGGAAACACACGGTTGCACTAACCACAGAGTCAAGTAATAAGCAGTAAAGTAATGTAGAAGGGACAAGGATTTTATAGTGGTTCGACAATAATTTTGTGCCTAATCCACTTGTGCATGCACTATTTTTTCAGATGTTTACAAGTTCTCTCTGTAATATCAATAGTGTCTAACCCCTTTATGGGTTTCGTTCCTTCTATTTATAGGCCTCTATCTTCGATTACATATTCCCGGCTCCCAAGGTGGAAGCCATCTTCTGTTCCCGATCCTCGTGAGGGTAGGTGGGTTTTTCATGATGACTTTTCTGGGAAATACGGCTGATCCTCTCAACCTGCCGCCTGACTTCTGCAGTAGCAGTCGGATCAGTACTTTCCTCCTCGGGTTGACATGACTCCTGGCAAAAAGGACCGACAATGTTCCCTCGACGCCGCGGTCCCAGTATGTAGAGCCCTCGCCCGGCGCCTCTCCTCTTGCGCTATCTCTCGACGTATAGGGCACGTGCCTTACCCTCGATGCCAACAGCTGGTCCTCCGCGCGGGAGTCTTCGGCGTCGGTCATTCGAAGGAATGGACGATGTCTGACTATGGTGTAACAATATATATATATATATATATATATATATATATATATATATATAGGGATGTTTTTCCGCCTCTCGGTTCATAAAGGAGGGTTTGTCCCTCGGTTTTAATTTTATCCGTGGTGAAGGGAATTTGATTGAGTAAACATTTGTTTTATTCATTATGACTTCCACAACCGGTCAATGAGATTATTAATTGCAGTAAAAACGACAATGCGTTTTGCATGTCTGAAAACTTTGCTGAAATAGTAGCTCGAGAATGCCCTGTTCTCTTACTCTTGAAAAAAAAAAAAAAAAAAAAAAGACCAATCCAGAGTAAGAATCAACTGCAAAGAGAAAGAATCAACCTTTGATTTAGAACGGAAGGGATTATGACGAAAGGTCAGTAAGTTTCCATGAACGATGTACTCAGTGGCGTTGGGGTTATAGATTTTTGATGCATGTTTAATATTTTTTAGCATTTAAGTAATTTTGCGCAGACAAAAAGCAGGGGTTATATGCATATTATTGACTTTTTTTTTCCTTTTTTCCGAATTACTTTGTTCCTCATATTGTATGTTACGTTTTTGGTGCCTAGTTGTTGCGTCTTTTAACATCCCGTACTAGGATGTTATATTCTGTCCATAGAAGCATTAATTTTACTTGGAAAAAATTAAGACAGGCATCGAAAATTGACTTCAGAGTCCAACCGGTTAATTGCAAGCTCAAAGCTTAAACAACTTCCATAATAGTTGCCCACGTTCCTTTTTCATCCTTTAAGTAGAGTGACTTTCCAATATAATATATCTAAAATAGACCATGGGACGCTAGAAGGAGCCTATATATATACACCCTTCGTTTCAATAAAAAAAAGTTCTTATATCACAATTAGAAACATTTTACATGTAAAACATTCAGAGGGCAGAGTGGCATCGCAAGTTGGCTACAATTTATTCCCTCGTCAGAAAAAGGCCTATACAAGCATGGGGAAGAGTTCAGAGAGCATAAATTTGAAGCTTGTGAAGCTTGCCTTTTGGTGGTCGTTTTCAGTTTTGCAACAAACCAACAGGCAACAGCACACCCTGCCGGAGCTCCTTTCCATGCATACCTTGCAGCTTCATTAGAATATGCTGCTGAGCGTCGACTGTAAGTGTTCCTCATAAAATGCAGCAAAGTAATATGTCTACTCAATTCAATGGACAAATTAAAGGAACGGAAATAATCTCTAAAAACTCAAAATAGTAGGATAGGTCATGTGTACTGCCCATTTTCCGATAAATAATACTTGAGGCTAGTAGCCTACTGTCATTGGAGCGTGTTTTTGAGACGAAAATGATAAAACGACGCCGCTTTAAGACTCTTGAAAGCGACATCAGAATTTGCATAGCTCTTGCATAGGGGAGCTTCTTCATTTTAACACCTCCAGGAACTGGTTATCAGTGCTCAAAAGTCAAAATCATCTGCGCTTCGGTAAGTCAAAATTATAGAAACAGTGGTGATTCATTTGCTATACCAGTTAGTTACATACAATGAAACAATTCTGAGTAAAACAAATATATATGTCTATATATATATATATATATATATATATTTTCTATGTGTCTTCCCCAATCTTTGCAAATGCCATGACATTTTATCTCATTTGTTATGACTCCAGTTCAAGATACCCAACCAATGCTGCTCTGATTTCAAACGTTGGTACAAATGCAGATGCCTCTTAAAGTTCTAAGAAACTTCTTCTGTTATAAATCCTCGTTGCTTATTACAGGGACTTTCTCATATGCAGAGTTCCGTCTAAACCTTCTAGGCAAAATGCAATGGGCACCAAATCTTTGCTGCAAGAAAATTAGGACAGCAAACAGCAGACCACAACAAGGGATGACTATATCCCACGCGGTGGAATAGAAGTCCATTTTATGGCTTGCATAAATGTAGGATAAATCCAGGTACGAAGCATAAGCATGAGCCCTATAAAGATCATACGCGTGAGGCAGAAGACGAACCACGGTAGTTCCGGCGTAAAACAGAGGAGCCAAAGCCTTTTCTCCTGAATTGAAGAACAAGTTGAAGAGTATTTGTGGGAGCAGAAAACCATCCATGACTAAACCGGCATAAGATTTCAGGTCATTCCAAAGAGAATGCCGCTGGAAAGAATGCCGCTGAAACGCTCCTTTTGGAGTCCCGGAATTGTTCTTCAAGTAGTTTACAAACCAAGCAATCAATGCCCCGCTTACATACAGAGGTAAAGTAAGATAAACGACCTTCCTCTCAGAATTCCACAGGCTCTTTTCATTTCCATTACCTTGTCTCGATGACCAGGTCAGCTGGAGAAGGCGTAACTGCAAAAGGAAGGCTACCATCGTCACTACTCTGACAATTACTTCGTTTACCTCAAGCCATCCAGCATTTCCAAGAAAAAGATTCTGCCTGCTACGATTTGGGACGAACAAGGCCTCAAAGTTCAACAGAAGAGGAATCATGTGGCCCATGGTAAGAACAATAAGCATCGTAATGGAAATGGATGGAAGTACATCTGGATGTGATTTTACATAGAAGAGCTGCAAGCCCACAAACACACATGTTAGGGTATTGGAAATGAGAACCATCGTTATCTCCAGGTCTATTCTCCAAATGGATGCTGCAGCTTGGCCAGTGTAGATTGAACTAGACGACAACTCGAGACGGCCAAAGTAAAGTGGGTCAGATGTTTTCCTTGTGCTTTCAATAGTGCCTTTGATGCCTCTTCCCGTATTTGCATTTAGAGGAGAAAACTGGATACTAACCATAACCTCACAGTCTAATGTCTCATTTGGAGCCAAGTTTTGAGCTTTTGATCCAAGATGACGGCATCCCGTCATGCATAACACACCAGTATCTCTAGCATAAGTTCCTTCAGCAGAAATTTCCACTGCGCTGGACAGAGAACTATCACGACTGAACTTGAAATCAGGTGGAGGTGTGAAGCTAATTTTGTAGCTAATATTCACTACGCTGCTGTTTGATGTAACTGAAAACTCTGTCTGCGATACTTGCGGAGAGGAAGTCTGGTACCCGAAGAACTGGTATCTATAAAGCTGATTACCCACATAAAATGGTGCTGAGTAGCCGCTTGCAACTTGTCCTTTGCTGTTTCTCACTGACATGTCAAATCTCATGTCCAATGAATACTCATTTGGATACGTCTTTCCCTTGCCTCTAGCAGCATTCTTTTTCACACAAGTTTCTCTGAGGGTGTCAATCACAGTATATTCATACTTAACACCTAACAAACCCAATAACTCTTCATTGAAACTCCGGAACCCAATTTTATCAAAGTGGCCCGAACTATTTGCGGCACTTGTGCTCCAAATTTTTCCAACAATATTACTCGCATTTCGTAAAGACAAACTCGCCGGAAATCTCAAGCTGAACCCAATGGAGCAATCTCCAAAATAAGCATTATCAAAAGACTCGGTGAAGTTCAAAATCCGGCACGCAATGGCACAGAATTGATCCTCCTTCTCATTCCACCCTCCTTCAGCAATGAAACTAGTGCTTGGTTCAAAAGGAAAACTGTTACCACTATAGCTAGAGTTGGGAAAACCCAGCAGCATTTTCCATTTATTCCCTTCATCACACCTAATCCTGTGATAAAACATGTAATTAGGCACGTAGCCAAAACTTCCATCAAGAGGATTGCAATTACCACCATTACAATCACCACCATACTCCAAATCAAACCTCTCTATACCTCTAAGAACAGAGCATCTCTCAAAGTTCGGCAAAGCCAAAAAACTCTCCCCTCTATTTTCTCCATTCAAGCATCCAATACCATTCTCTTTTCCTATCAATGTATATTCATAATTCGAATCCTGAGACGACAAAGCCAAAATTGAAATCGGCGAAAAGTAGCTCGAACTACCATTACCATCCAAACTCTCTAAACTCCCACTAATTAAACTTGAGTTTATACCAGAATTACGCGGGTAATTAAGCTTAAGAACAACGCGAAGAGAGTTCACCGTACCGCTATGAAGAACCGCGCCCGATCCAACCATGCAAAGCTTCCGAGAAGTCTCCGACCAAAACCCCTGGAGCGTGAAGCTCAGACGCCCGCTCCGCATCGGAAACCTCGGTCCCCGGAACCGAACCAGACGCAGATTCCGGCGACCGGAGTACGGCAACGAGTCGCCAAGATTCAGCGCTGCTCGGTATCTGTAGACGCCGTCGGCGAAAGTCGTCCCGGTGAAGTAGGGATGGAAGAACACCAATTGCGGCTTCGCGGCGCCTCCGGCGATCGGAGTTCGATTGAAGAGTGGGTTTCCACCTCTGAAAGAGCCAATCTGGAAATCGGCGGCGCCGGAACCGGAGGGGAGGAAACGGCCGGAACGCAAGGGAGATTGCGGGACGATGTGATTGCAATGTCGGTTGTACGAGGCGTGGAAACCCGAGGTCAAGATTGGCGGTTCCTCGGAGGAGATGTTGGGGAATAAGCTGGCGCAGAGGATGAAGAAGAAGATGAGAAGGAAGGGTGTGGATGAAGGATTTTGGGTTGGTGAAGGGCTTATTTGAAAAAATCTTTGTTTAGATTTGTGCAAGGAAGGAGAAGAAGAAGAAGTAGCCGCCATTGTTGTGCTTGTGGTAGAGAAAGCAGATCAAGGGTGAAGATTGTTATTGTTATTTCTGAGTTCGCTCTGTTTGCTTTTCTGTTTTTGTTTTTGCTCAAAACACACTTTTGGAGACACTCTCAAAACGGCGGCTGCTTTTCTTTTTCTGGAAAAGTGGCTGCATCATCAACGTTAAGACCGCAGATTTGTAAAGAAAAATTAATTTTGGACACAAAACAAATCAAGTGAGGTGGCATATTAGGGAGTCGATCTTTGCCCATTTTCTCTTATAAAAATCACAACTCAAATTCTTTTTTTTTAATAATATTTTTTTATAAAAATTTAAATTTAATTTTTTTATTATAATATTTTTTTTTCACGTAAAAGATTTAAATTATAAATAAAAAAAACACATTTTATATGTCAACAGGACCCGCACTCATAAAAAGATAGGTGTAATTAGATGAGTGTCTCACCTATATATTTAATGAGACCCATTTTACGTGAGGCCGGTTGAAACTCTTTTTCAAATCAGAAATGAAATGAATTGAGGCACAAGGAAGGAACGCTACAGGACAGGCAATTTCTCAAAAAAAAAAAAAAAAAAAACTTGAGAACATCCTCAACGTCGCATATTAACATAAGAGAATTTTTTTGGTAGGCCCTTCTAAAAAAAATAAATTATTAATAATTTTTTTATTTTCAATCGTTAAAATCTCTATCATAAATTACTGTTTTGTATATTTTTTAAATTTAATATAATTTAATTAAATTTAACTGTTAAAAAATTAATTCTACTGATAAGATAAACCTATTAGAGATACTCGTGTGAACCTCATCTTTAGAATATGTTTGGTAGGAAGAAAAGAAAATATGATAGAAAGGAAATATGGAAGTGATGGAAAATAACAATGATGGAAAGAAAATTAATTTTCTTTTATGTTGTTTGGTATGAAAAGATTGAAAGAAAATGAACTTACATTCAATTGTTTGGTATTGAAAGTTAAATTGGGAGGAAAGAGAAAATTTTACTCGTAAATTACTTTTATACCCTTAAATTTTTTGCTTGGATGTTGACGGAGAAAATGGTAGTTTAGTAACTTTACTCACTTTAATGAGTTTTTCCCATTTTCTGCCCATTTGTGGAAAGAAGAAAAATGGTGGGACCTACATGTACTATTTTCCACTCAATTTTCTCTTCATTTTTCTTTTCCCTCCTACCAAACAACCTACATTTCTATTTTCCCTCTCATAATCTCTTCACCTTCTTCATTCCTTCTACTTTTCTTTCCTACCAAACATACTCTTAAAGTTCGTGTGACTCATTTTTTATTGGGATGCGGTATTGAATACTAATGTCTACAACTATAGCATTGTTCTTTCACCGTGTAGTCAATTTTGTAAGCATTATTTGAGGGACATTAAAACACATTTTGCTTGATAAAAAACAACTCAAGTTTCAGTATTTCACGTGAATTTGACTATCATTCAACCTAAAGAAATAAAGAAAGAAAGAAAGAAAAAAAGAAAAAAAGAAAGAAGAAAAAGATAACTGCTCAGTCCACCAAAAAAATGACTGATCATAAGGTAGTTCTATTTTTTTTTTTTTTTATATTAAAGAACAAAGGAGATATATATGTAGTTACATTGTTTGAAACTCATAAATACATCAAAAAGTTCTCATCTGAGGCCTTCATCTTTTCACTTTTGGCTTTAGGACAGGGTCCACTTCTCATTTTGTTCTTTATCCTTTCCTCTTTTACCCTGCTTTGTCTTGCTTTTTAGCTTTTCATTTAAAAGGACCTTCAAAAATGATTCCAAAGGAGGCTAAAACAAGTTGCTGGAAAAAAAAAAAAAAGAAAAAGAAAAAAAGAGTGAAGCAAATGTTTCGGGGAAAAGTGGCTGCATCATCAACGTTAAGACCGCAGATTTGTAAAGAAAAATTAATTTTGGACACAAAACAAATCAAGTGAGGTGGCATATTAGGGAGTCGATCTTTGCCCATTTTCTCTTATAAAAATCACAACTCAAATTCTTTTTTTTTAATAATATTTTTTTATAAAAATTTAAATTTAATTTTTTTATTATAATATTTTTTTTTCACGTAAAAGATTTAAATTATAAATAAAAAAAACACATTTTATATGTCAACAGGACCCGCACTCATAAAAAGATAGGTGTAATTAGATGAGTGTCTCACCTATATATTTAATGAGACCCATTTTACGTGAGGCCGGTTGAAACTCTTTTTCAAATCAGAAATGAAATGAATTGAGGCACAAGGAAGGAACGCTACAGGACAGGCAATTTCTCATAAAAAAAAAAAAAAAAAACTTGAGAACATCCTCAACGTCGCATATTAACATAAGAGAATTTTTTTGGTAGGCCCTTCTAAAAAAAATAAATTATTAATAATTTTTTTATTTTCAATCGTTAAAATCTCTATCATAAATTACTGTTTTGTATATTTTTTAAATTTAATATAATTTAATTAAATTTAACTGTTAAAAAATTAATTCTACTGATAAGATAAACCTATTAGAGATACTCGTGTGAACCTCATCTTTAGAATATGTTTGGTAGGAAGAAAAGAAAATATGATAGAAAGGAAATATGGAAGTGATGGAAAATAACAATGATGGAAAGAAAATTAATTTTCTTTTATGTTGTTTGGTATGAAAAGATTGAAAGAAAATGAACTTACATTCAATTGTTTGGTATTGAAAGTTAAATTGGGAGGAAAGAGAAAATTTTACTCGTAAATTACTTTTATACCCTTAAATTTTTTGCTTGGATGTTGACGGAGAAAATGGTAGTTTAGTAACTTTACTCACTTTAATGAGTTTTTCCCATTTTCTGCCCATTTGTGGAAAGAAGAAAAATGGTGGGACCTACATGTACTATTTTCCACTCAATTTTCTCTTCATTTTTCTTTTCCCTCCTACCAAACAACCTACATTTCTATTTTCCCTCTCATAATCTCTTCACCTTCTTCATTCCTTCTACTTTTCTTTCCTACCAAACATACTCTTAAAGTTCGTGTGACTCATTTTTTATTGGGATGCGGTATTGAATACTAATGTCTACAACTATAGCATTGTTCTTTCACCGTGTAGTCAATTTTGTAAGCATTATTTGAGGGACATTAAAACACATTTTGCTTGATAAAAAACAACTCAAGTTTCAGTATTTCACGTGAATTTGACTATCATTCAACCTAAAGAAATAAAGAAAGAAAGAAAGAAAAAAAGAAAAAAAGAAAGAAGAAAAAGATAACTGCTCAGTCCACCAAAAAAATGACTGATCATAAGGTAGTTCTATTTTTTTTTTTTTTTATATTAAAGAACAAAGGAGATATATATGTAGTTACATTGTTTGAAACTCATAAATACATCAAAAAGTTCTCATCTGAGGCCTTCATCTTTTCACTTTTGGCTTTAGGACAGGGTCCACTTCTCATTTTGTTCTTTATCCTTTCCTCTTTTACCCTGCTTTGTCTTGCTTTTTAGCTTTTCATTTAAAAGGACCTTCAAAAATGATTCCAAAGGAGGCTAAAACAAGTTGCTGGAAAAAAAAAAAAAAGAAAAAGAAAAAAAGAGTGAAGCAAATGTTTCGGAGGAAATGACGCGTCAAAGAAAATGAAAATTAAAAGAAGATTAAATCATATGCAAATTACTCCATTTATGCATCCTTGAGGCAACCTTGATATGAGATCATAGACTTACAAGCACACAAATCCAACTTATTGCCATTACTTGAGTTTTCTTCACAACACCAATACATCTATTATAATTACACCTTATGTGGACTTCTTTCCACTGCATCTATAATCACCATTCACAACATGTTGGAAACACAGCAAGCCCCAAAACAAAAGGCACACTTTTTAATCTTGTGCTCTTGTTTTGATTTATTCACTCCACTTCTAAAACTTTTTAATTTTTGTTGAATAAGTTTCAAGCAACCCACTGTCAAATATACATATTATACACGAGAACTTTATGCAGCAATCAGCCTGTTTGTTTTTCTGG
The DNA here is from genome assembly GCF_000414095.1 of Morus notabilis. Taxonomy (NCBI): domain Eukaryota; kingdom Viridiplantae; phylum Streptophyta; class Magnoliopsida; order Rosales; family Moraceae; genus Morus; species Morus notabilis. Next base: position 282,856 of record NW_010366216.1, on the reverse strand, counting down.
CACTGCAAGCTGGCTGCAATCGATTCCCTTATCGAAAAATGCCTCTACAAGCTTGGGGAAGAGTTTAGAGAGCATGATTTTGAAGCCTGTGGAGCTTCCCCTTTGATGGTCGTTTTCGGTTTTGCCACAACCAACAGCACACCCCACTGAAGCTCCTTCCATGTATGCCTTGCAGGCCATTAGAATATGTTGCGAGCGTAGACTGAAATGTTCCTCTACAAGTGCCTCAAAATGCTGCAAAGTAGTAAAGTTTAGTCAAATCATGAAAGACAAATTGAAGGAACAAAACTAATTTTTCTCTGTCGAACACGGTAGGGTCTTGGTTTGGTCTATTGCCCATTTTCATATAAATGACACTAAAGAAGATGAAAATGATAAAGGACATTTGTAGCACCCAACACCACAACTCACAATGGAATAGGTACCACACGCGAGCCTCACATGCGGGGTCCCTCCCTACAGTGAGTTATGATGCTGAGCACCGGTAATGCCCAATAGCACTGCTCTTTTGAGACAATTTCAGTTAGACTGTACAATTTACTACATTCATAGATTATCCGACAATAGTCACATACTAAGTTGTTACTCTAATGGCCATTTACTATCCAGTAAAACCCATATTAGATTAAGCATTGTACCTTTGGTGGCTTTCGGAGCAGGTACAACATGGACTTGCAGGTCATGAGAAACGCGTTCTCATTATAGCTTACTGAATTCTTCTCTCCTTCAGCTTTTCCCATCTGCTGATCATATCCAGCTTCATTGAAGTAAGGCTTCTCATTAAGCACAAGAGCCTGAAGAGAGAGAAGAACTTGCAAAATACTGGAGCTCCCTGGATTCCACACTTCAGTGTCTGTTCCAGCCCACGTATTCAGCAGACTGAGACAGACCTTGCCAGACTCGTACAGGTTCGGGTTAACACGAAGCCCACCAGAAATATAATGCACCATCTGTAGAGAATTTTCACATCCAAGATAACTAATGTAAGATTTTCATCTTTTCATCGAAATACCAGTCGTTATGAAAATCATAAGGTTAATGATAAGCACTGCAGAAACTTACTGGTGGTTCATGAGGATATTCTGGAGGAAGGTATATGTCAAAGAAGAAAAGTCCATCATGGTAGGGAGTTCCAGGGGTGCCAACAATGGCTGCCCGGATAAGATCCATCCTTTCCTCAAAAATGCGGACGTAGATTGTTTCTGTTTAGATAAGAGAAGCTTTTATATGTCAAACTGCCACCGTGATAGAAAAATTTTCAAAAAGAAATTTCTATTTAATTATTTTAGGGTTCCATTTTGATTTACTATGGATTTAGAACGATCAAAAAACTTTTTCTTTTTTTTTTCCAAATTCCTTAAGTGATTGATATTGTAAGAGTTGAGATTGATTGCTAAATGAAATGCTCAATGGAATGAAAAAGATTAAGGTACTAACCAGGGAGTTCTTTCTCTAGTATGCTCCATTCTTGCTGAACCTTCTTTACCCAGCTTCTTTTCACCTACAAGGAAACAAAATGCAATGGAAAGGAATTAAAGGACTATCTTGAGAACTAGAATGTGACAATTTACACCTACACAAATTTGTAAAAAATTCTCTCACCTGAGACAACGCGAATCCTTTACCGGCACTTATAAAATTGTGATCTGAACAATCTGCAGCCATATCAAACTGCCTAAACTTATCTGGATTATTACTGTACGTCGACTGCTGCAGATCTTTATTCTCTGGAAGCTGTTTAGCTTCCTGATTCAATATTTTCTTGACAAATGTATCCAATTCATCAATTATTTGTGGCTCATTGCACAGATCACTCCCTTCCAGCACTTCCTTTTCTTTAGGGATCCCAGACTCGCTTCCGACTTCAGGAATATGGACCAATGGTGTTGAACCCGAGCGGGATGTGGAACCAGACGTGCCAAGTAGACTTGAAGCGATGCTTGTTAAAAATCCAATGGCGGCTTGTGGAAGGAAAAAGGAAGTGGACTCCCATAGGTGTTTCTTGCAACCATCGCCAACACTGTCTGAATTTAGCAAACCCTGAACGTGAAACTACAATTAATTGATGTTGAAAAGAGAAAATGTCATACAAGATTTTATACATAAACTTATATTCCTTGTTTCTTCCACTAGAAGTTGCTAACATCAATACATGCGTTTTGTAAATTCCTTTTATATTATATCCTTTATTCTTACTCAAATTCAATATATACTTCCAGCTTCACTTATTTCAGACAATTGTCTACTTAATTACTCAGTTTCGGAACATATTTTCCCACAGTAAAAGTTTGCTGGTACTATTATGCACTGCATCACAGTGGGAAAATGCAAAAGAGCAAGAAAGCTAGTTTTACCTTATCCATTGAAGTTTGTTTGTCAAGTTCAGTCATCTCTTCATTCAAGCCCTCCACATCGACTGGAACCGTATGGTCATGTTTATCGACCCGATAAATTTCATATGGAGCGACCTATCAGAATCACGAGTAAATAATATTGGATCTCACTTTCCTATAACCAATCCAACACATAATAAATCCAAAAAAAAAAAAAAACAAAGATTCAGTACCTTGCTTATAATACCAGAAGCCCATTTCACCTCCACAGCACCATGTTTGAAACCTATAACATTGCCAATGCAAGATAGGTAACATTTCTGAGGAAACTTGTTCTCATCACTCCCATAGCCTTCCACAGCCCTCTCCTCAGCCATGGCCTCTGTGTTATTATCCGCTTGATCATCAAACTGATTACGCACCGGTCTAAACACAAGATCACCAAAACAGTAGCAGTAGTCTGGGTGTTCGACAAGCTCGTAAGCGCTCACAGTTTCTACCATATGTTTACCATCCATATCTTTCATTTCAGCAGTAGTATTAGTCTTCCACTGCACCTTCACTGTTCGTTCCTTCGCATCCATACCCAAAACCACACCCCATCTTTGGCCACTAGGCACGTGTGGGTCATCACAGGTGCCTTTCTCTAGCACAAACTGTTCAGGCCAAAACTCATAAGAATTTACTGCACTCGCAGGAAGCAACGTCTGCGAGTCTAGTCCCAAAGAGATACTCCCATTTTGCCACACAACATCAACTTTAATTTTTGTCTTCACAATCACAAAAATTGCATCAAAGTTTGAACCAAGGTTTCTTCCTCTAACCCCTCTCTCAAACTTCTGTTCCATAACACCCATATGACCAGAAACTTGAAGTACACACCAGTCACCAAGTTGCCAATTTGCATGCAAAAAGCATGACAATAATGTCAGCTTTTTTGACTCCAGCATACGTGGCGGAGAAGGAAGATTGAGATTACTAACTGTGAGTATGGATGCAAGCCAATCAACATATACCAAACCCGCTTCCACAGCACAAACAGTTCCTTCTTCTTGATTCTTCTTCCAAGTACCACATAGCCATTTGGCCGACTTGGAGACAGTTGAAAGCTTAACTTTGACTCTTTGTCCTGGATAGTACGGGTATTGCGCATCTTCAAGTATGTTTGGAGATATAGGCACCAGCTTGTCTTGATCCATGGCGTTGACCTCATATTTTGTCCCATCATCAAAAACAACAGTTACAAGGTCAACCACCTTTTCCACTTTACCTATCCATGGCCCGCAAACAACATAATCTCCCACCGAAAAGGATCGAATCTTTGATAGATTTTTGGAGTTTATATCTTTTATAATTTTTCCATGAACGTTTTCCAAATCAACAAGCAGCTCAATGCCAACAACTCTTCCCATTTGGCCCGATGGATCTGTCACAGAGAAAACCATGTCCCCATGCATAAATCCTCTCTCAAATGAGAGAAAATCATCAATTTTTTCAATGCTCTGCTCCAAACTTGATAAAAGGCTCTGGGCTTGCCCACCATACAAAAAGTCTACTTCCTCTTGGTCCTCCATGCCACTTTCACTAGAAGAGTCCCAGTCAGAGTCGCTGAGGAGGAGATCCATCGTGAAAATGCCTACCAGTAGACAAGTATACATTATTTATTATTACTAACATTACATGTAGTATGTATATATGTAGTGATAATGTATAAAAAAGCATTACTAAAATATTAAAACGAATAGAGATATAAGAAAAATAATAATAGATAAAACAAAATAATGTTGCAGGGCATCCTACCTCAATCACAAAAGTAGATAAATCACAGTTGCACTTTTGCCACAAATACTAGGATAATCTTCAGAATCACAAAGATAGGACCTTTCTTTTTTTTTTTTTTTTTTTTTTTTTTTTTTTTTTTTTTTTTTTTTTGATATGGACAGGACCTTTCTTAGGATATGAAGCTCTTCAAAGAAAGCATATAAACCTGTCTAAAACAAAGATATCATTGTATAACTATCCTATGAAACTTTAGCATGGATAAGAGATTATTATGTGATAGAGTTTGGAAGGTTTAGTTACTTTAGTGTGAAAGATATAAGCCAAAGTGATCAATTGCATTTTGCTTAAAATAGAAACTTTAAGCAACTTAGGATTGACTTGCTAATAATAACAACATATATGATAAACTGACGATGAATCATATTAAAGTAATAATATAGAGGGAAGTTGAATGCTACCTTCTTTCACAATGTGGAACAAGGAACAATTGTTTCAGTCGTCAAAGTCCTCAGCCGGCACAGCTATAAGAATCAATAGTTTGTGCGGATCCCAGCGGAAAAAATAATGCTATTGGAAAATGGCTCTTTGAGATAGACAGCTGATTTTCGACACAAATGATGTGCCGGTTGTAATGCCAAAGGAGATTTGCCCTATCAAGGACGATGAGAGTCGACGAATGACTCCCTAATGCCAAAGGAGATTTGCCCAATGAATGGACTCAAGATTTCTTCTAGGAGATAAATCTTCCCAGAAGAAATTTTGATATGAAGTCCCGACTGCAGATGGCAATGAATTGCTACTACTAGCTGAGTTATTTCCCAAAGGAAGGGGTGAATTTCGCAGAGTAAATACTGTCAAAGGAGATCTGCCCTACAGCAGGAGTGAAGTAGAGATAGATTAATTTCCAACGATAAATGCGAATGTCACCCAACCAAAGGGAAATTTTGTAACTTTTGCCAAAGGAGATTTGCCCAAAAGAGCTGAATCCTCACTTAATGATATGTTCTTTATACATGTATGAATAAAACTACCAAAAAGATCCTAAATTTATTGCCAAAGGAGATTTGCCCCAACCACTGCCAAAGGAGTTTGAATTGTATAAAGAGTTCAACCAACCAACAGAAACTCAGGAGTCAGGAAAGCAACATACAATCCACCAACAGAAACAGCTTGTTAGATATGTATCAGGGCTCGATATACAGCCATTTGGCAATAGACCAGATCATGACTCTCAGATGGCTGTCTCAAAAATCACTTGTCATTGCAAGAGCTTAAAAAACCTCTCTTAAAATTTCTGAACAACTAGCAATAACACCTCTTTTACCACAACCAGCTGCTATTTTCTGATGACTCTAAGAAAACCTTATGTAACCGCAAGAGGAAGCTTCGCCTATCAGCTTGTAATTCTTGGGAACCTGCATTAAAGCGCTTGTTAATATTTTCGAAAATTCTCAACATGACATGATGAACTGAAATAGTAATAACATCTGAGAATACATTTTCTATGTCTACAATTTCCAACTTTCTTGTTAAATACATACTCCTATCTCAAATTAAAAAAGTAAAAAGTTAGGTTTAGGGAGAGGCAATACAAGCATATGAAGTGAAGAGATTCCAGAGATCAAATTATGTGATTTAGTGATTTCTGTATTTTATCGATTTAGTTTCTCATACACAGTGGAATCCATTGAAGGATAGCTTTGAAAGACTAGATTAACAACAGGATATTTGTCTAGGTATTTTCTTTAAAAAAAAAACAAAAAAAAAAAAACAAAGAACAAAGAGATTTAACAGATTATATCCATTGTTATCTTTAGTACAAATAAGTGAGAGAAAACCATATTCTTGGAATATGGCAGCTACTAGCATTTCAGAGTTGTTTAAGGACAACAAATAATAAAGAAATTGCCAATTTTAATTCCATGGAAGAAAATTTTGTACAAGACATAAACTCATAAAGAATGCTTCTATGATGCTTCATCATTCAAAGCAAGCACTTCAGATTTCCTCAATTAAATTTTTCTTTAATGAATTAGATAAGAAACAATAGTATTTTTATGATATATACTATAAAATTTATAACAAAACGTGAAGGACCAGTGTTTTAAGAGACAGTAGAGCAACAATTTCAGAAATACAAAAACTCTACCTCCAACCAAATTATTTGGGAAAATGGGAAGTGAGCATCTTTCACATAATATTTTTATATTCCTACATTAACTAGGTTTAAACCCATTTTCGTACTCCACTTACACAAAGTTTTGCATGTAGATACATCCAAATTAAAGACAAATCCAACATCTTCAAAACCAACAATCATGTTAAAAGTTCAAACAAACAAATGAAGCTAGCTTTTTTTTTTTTTTTTTCCTTTCTTTCTTTTCTTGAATAAGAACAAATTCCAACCCAAAAAAACCAAGTTTGTCAAACAATTAGCAATATAAAAGAAAGGAAGCATAGAATTCACACGTTTAATGTCCAAAACTTCTAATACAACCATGATATTGGTCTTGTTTCGGCAATAGTTATAGAAAACAAATATTCAAAATTGGTTTCATCCATCAACAATCAGAACTAATAACAAAAAAGAACGAATAAGTTAATAACAATAAAATTAAAAGATATATTTATATATATATATATATATAGAAAGAAAAGTACCATTTGCTGCTCTGGAACCATTGAAAGATAGCAAATTGGCATCAGCACTACCGAAAAATTACCAGAAAACAGCCTTAAAATCTCCAAAAAGCTGATTAAACAAGCTTGACCCAGATCATGACTCCTTGCAATAAATTGGTTCCACTACTTTTCTTTTCCATTCAATTCCTCTCTGCATTTAATAAACTATCACAGCTTCACACGAGGAAAAAAAAGCTGAGAATTCAGAGAGGCCAAGTCCCTCCCTGAATCCCGCCCATCATGCCACCATAACCAGACCTCGAAACCATTGCACGGTGACACACATACACAGAGCTTCTCTCTCTTCTCTTTCTCTCTCTAGCTTGGTGTTCGAATCGTTGAAGTTCTGGTTGAGTGAGTGGGGTTGGTGTTTTGCACAGCCAATTAGATATATGGGAGTATTGAATGGATACATGGGAGAATATACCAACAGTATCTATCAGACACATACTACAACATTTATCGTTAAACTAAAGAGTTAGCCAACTTTCAAAATTCCACTACTACCCCTTCATGTTTATTTTGCTTTTCATTTTTTGCTATTTTTTATTGAAAAAAAAAATTGATATGGGAATTTATTTGGGCAAAAAAAAAAAAATTTACAGGAGGAACTTTACTTTATATTCTCCAATTTTTATGAAAATTCCAGTAATGGCCTTGGAAAAAAAAAAGCTTAGTGTGGAGCGACCAACTCTTTTTTGACATGATCACAATAATTCTTACGCGTTAAGAAATATTTATAGTAATATGGGTCATAACATGACAGCATGACTCGAAAATGACACGAATTTTACGGGTTAGAGTTAAGAAAAAAGAGATTCGTGTCAAAATTGGGTCGACCTGAAATTGACACGAAAAACATGGGTCAATTTCGGGTTAGATTCGTCTAATCCGAACACGACATGAAACTCGTAAAAAACTAGAAAATACATATATTTTTCATTATATATTTTTTATTTTATTATGAACTTGTGATATCACGATATAACATACTCAAAATTGTATACTATTATTTGCTTAATTTCAATGGATGTTATTGTATTTTAGTGTGTTATGAATTTTAAGCTATTTTTAATATGTAAAAAACTAAATAAAAGTATACAATTTTCGTGTCAATTTCAGGTTCACGAGTCAATTTCGTGTCACGGGTTATTTTTATGTTGTGTCGTGTCAACCCGTAAAGTGGTTGTGTCGTATTCGTGTTACGGTTTTTAAAAAATTTCACTGTAAATTTAAATAGAAACGATCAAAATACGGCACGTTACATGAATTGCTACCCCTAATTTACAGTAAGCTATAACTATTTAAATTGGGAAACAAAGTGCGACATCCCAATGTCATTGATTTTCATGAAAATTTAGTTAAAATTTATATAATTGATTATATTATACTTTGAAACAGTCTCATATTATGAATATGTGTTTTCTTTAAGAATTCCTTAATTAGATTGACTTTTTATTCTTTATTTATTATTATTATTTATTTTTGAAGAACTCCTTAGAGAATATAAAGTTTTATGAGACTGATCTTAAGTCACTATTCGAGCACGAATACTCTCATTTAAGATAGTATTTTGTGTATAAAGTCTCAAATTCAGAGTCTTTTACGTACGGATTTTTTGAGGCATACTACTTTAAAATCTCATTATTCTAATTCATGAACTAAACGGCTGAGACGTTTGATTCATGGATTAGAATCATAAGATTATAACTATTTTTGATTTACGTGTATTTTTTATGAAAAAAAATACTGTAACGAACCATGAACCATAATTTAAATCATGGTATGAATATTCTTACCAAAAGTCTAAACCCGTTATTAGTACAAATAAAAATAAAAAACGTATCCAGCTTGGAAAAAGCAACCCCAAATTCAACCCCTATGGAGTTTCTATTATGTCAACGCAATCATGAAAAAGAACCTAAAAATTAATATTCCCCTCCAAAGTGGAAATTTTAATGGGAGGTTCTAAATGGAGGCAAATTTTAATTCATGTGTAATACTACTTTAAAAAAACCACTATTACATCTTCTGTTTTGTCAATTTTGAGACCCCAGAAAGCCATTAGCACTAGCATAAAAACCAGCACTTAAAATGTAGACCAGTTTTTACCTAAATTTGAAGTAATATTGCATATCAAGGGACCACTTCAAAAGAAAAGAGTGATCAAAGCACCAAATTTTGTACCTTTTTTTCCCTGTCTGAACATGTGTTTGAAAAAGACTTTTTAGGCATCTTTATAAGAAGCTTACATATGCTATTTTCTTTTCCATTGTTAGCACAAAGAATATTCTTCACCTTCATTCAAAATAATGGATTGTGGAATTCCATACGGCCTTTGCATAAACATGCATAGAGAGAAGATTGTATTGCAATTGTGTTTGTTTATTTAGAAACTAAAATATTTATTTTATATTCAAGCACAAAAATGGGATTTATATACCATGTTGACAAAATGCTTTAGCCAAACTTAATGAGTTTGAAAACCAATGACATTATGAACCAGTCTAAAAGCCTGAAACTGGTTCTTCTTTGGCACAAACTTGAAGAGTAAAACGTAAAAAAAAACAGCACTAAAACACATGTATTAGAAAGGCAAAAGAATAACAAAATACCATTTGTAATGAAAATGACAAGTTCCTAACTACCTTCTTTCCCCTTCAATAACCACAGATTTTTTTTTTTTTTTTTAATTATTGTTGTTTTATCCCAACCCCTTTTGGGATGGACAAAGTGGCAGTTCTTTTTTTTTTTTTGTTACTTATCTACTATGAATTTTTCCCTGTTTATGATCCAAATTCCAGTGATCCCCTGGTGATGACAAAGGGTGAAAATTCTTCGAGAGATTTTGTCTCCCTTTTCGCTTTTTCCCCTTCTTTTATGTAACCATTTAAAAAGTGTCCAACTTGGAAGATTTTGAAGTACCACATTTTTATCACAGTGGAAAAACCATTGCACATTTTTGTAATCAAACTTTTACAGAGCCAACCCCACCTCCAAAAAGAAATCCATGATGCTTCTTAAGCTTCACAAATTGACAGTCAAAGCACCAAGCAAGTTGGCACTGCAAGTTCCTTCACTAGTTCTATCATTTGACTATATACAATTATATTGATCTTTCTTTATCTTTTTTTTTTCTTTTTTTTTTTTTGAATTTTATTTCATGCATAACTCTCACTTTTATTAGTCACTATATGTTATTTCTAGTGTCAAATTTACCATAAGACCATCAGTGAAAAGGCTTGAGTAGTGAGTTCATAGCATCTTTATTCTCACATGGCTTCTAAGCCATGAACCACATTTTGCTGAAAATTTTCAATTTTTGTCCATTTCTTTCTTCATCTTTGGCTCTCACTCTCATATCTATAGGCACAGTACAAACAGAAGCCAACACGAGATAATTATGTGCATTATTTAGTATAGTGGATTTCATGCATCAGAACAACACTACATTGGCCAATTTGCAATAGGGCAATAGCTATTTAATATTTTTCTGTCATTATGCAATAGTTGTCATTGGGAAAAAGCACAAGAATATATATATATATATATGTATATATATTAAAAAAATAGAGGAAAAAATTGCATGAAGATCTTGTAGAATAGGAGCTCCATTAATAGAGAGCAGGGTAGAATATTCACAGGCTAATTCCCACTTTCATGTCATATGAGCAACCCTGCTACACAAAAACAACTATTAGCTAGATTAATTTAAGTTATACATATTTTTCTCCTTTTAATTTATTCTGGTTATTATTTATAAAATCTGGGATTTTTGTATGGAAATAAAGTTAAATGTTGTTCTCATTGTAGCTTAACCATTGAAGGTGGGTGCTGAAATAATTCCACCTCTTATTATATAATAATTTTAATATTTTACCATGCAATAACCAAAATAGTGGAAGGGTCACTAGTAGATCTCTTGAATTTCCAAAATGGGTGTCACATGTTTATGCTCATTATAAGCAACAAAAGGCTAATTACTAAGAGCTTGTTCAGTTGTATTTTTAGATCTTAAGTTGAATTTGAGTTGAAGTTGTAACTTGAGTTTGTGTTTGGATGTGTACATTTGAGTTATGATTTGAATTGAGAATCTATTTGAGTTTGTGTTTGAGTGGATCAAAACTTGAACTTGTATTTAAATAGTATTTTAATAAAAACTCAATAGTGATGAAAAATTTTAATAGGGTATATGGATGGAGTTTTATTCGTCTCTTCATTGTGAACGCATAGAAAAAAATCATCTTAATCGGAATTAAAACGAAAAAATTATGACGTTTTTAAGAATAGAAAAAATATTGTTCATTAACTTGAGTTTGAGTTTAAGAACTTGAGTTGAATGAGAAACTAAACTCTGATTTTAGTCCCAAACTTAAATTAAAACTCAAGTTTAAACTCAAATTTTACAAACGAGCATAAACTTAAATAAAATTATAACTTGAGTTTAAACTTTTTTTGAGTTTTACTTCAAAAAAAAAATAAGCCTTAAAATGTTTCCTGAATTTTCTCCTTTTGAAGATCACATTGCATAAAACTGTACTCAAACATTGAAAAGATAGACAAGACCATCTGCATAGAGAGAATACAGGAGTATCACTTTTTAAAGTAACCCCTTTTGGAAGTCAACATGAATGGTTCATATTAGGCTTTTAAGTAATTTCCTCCTTATTTTCTTTTATTATCTAGACCTTGTTCGGGAAAGAGAGAAACAATCTATTCCCAGAATCATGTTCTTCCCGCCTTGAGTTTTAGTGCATAGGTATTCTATATTTACAACCAATAGAAGTTGAAAACATAATAATAGCAATGATAATGGGGGAGTAATGTTAGCAAATCTTTGGTTAATATTTTATTGAGGAAATCTTTGGTTAATATTTAAGTAATACCTTTGTTGTGTACTCTTTTTTTTTTTTTTTTTTTATCGATTCTTCTACTTACTACTTTCTTGAACACAGAAAATGTCTTTACAACCTCTTCATGATCATGCATATTTGGATGCTTGCGTGAGGTTTACTTCCTCTCCCTTGACTGTTCCAATGTTTTTGCTTATGGTATAGTGAAGATTTTCTCACCATTAAGCTTTATCTTAAATGACTTATCAAGAAAGAAAGAAAAAAGAAAAAAGCTTCATCTTAAAATGAGATATCAAGAGTTGCTGTCATCCGCAAAAAGGCACTAACACCATTGGCTTTTCTTGAAAACAATAATAAGAAAAGTTTGATCTCCCATACACTAGTAGGAAAAAAAAATTTATATATATATATATATATGTGGATTATAGTGCAAGCAGAGGGGAAATTTCTCATGCAATATGAGTAAATTTTAGTTGATTAAATATTAGGTCTTCATACTTTGATTGAGAGAAGCACTTGGGTAGGTACTTATTTCTCCTAAGAACAAAAAAGATGAGTCTCAGAGATAATATCATCAACCCTTACGAGTGTTTAGTGACCATATTTGTTGTAGATTTAATGTTCATAGGTACTGATGTGACTCTTTCTAATTACCTTGTCGTGTTAATATTTTTCGAGTAGAAATGTTACGACTGTTTAGTCTCAATCATTTCATAGCTTTAAATAGACGTGATTAGACCATCACAATACTCCCAACTCCAAACATCTTAAGCCGCATTTGTTTTATAGGTTTGAACTACTGTTCAAATTTTTTTATTACAGCATTTTTCTGAAAAAAATTTAAATTTCTGTGCAAATCATGAACGAAACTGGCCATAGTTTACCAAGAATAATGGTAAAGGTTCTTCTATCTCACATTTGCATTGTATCCGTAACGTATACACAAATGTATCTATCATTTGAATTTCTCTGAAATTTGCATCAGGCACTATGAGAAACCAAAATTTGGATGAGAAAAGAAGAAAGAAAGAAAGAGGAATCCTAAAAAGGAATCCAGAGCAAAAAATTTTTTTTTTTTTTTTTTTTTTTTTTTTTGAGTCTAATTATTGCCTTAATTATATTGAGGCCGCACGTTTTGGATATTACATTAGAGAGAAACATTAGTGAGTTCAAAAGGCGAGATATGCAAGTTTTATTGTAATCCTTTCTTTCATTATAATAAAATTCTGCAATGGGCTGAAAGTGAATGTTATTTTTTTTTTTTATAAAAAAAAAACATTGAATGTTATTTTTCATTATTATGATTTATGCATGCTTCTTTGTCTTTTCTTTTATAATATCGCTCTCATTAGTAAAGAATTAAGGCACTTCATTGTAACATTATCATGACGTTTAAAGCAGAAAAGAGAAAGCAAAACGAAATACCTACAATTTGAGTCTATAATTTAGAAAAACAGCGAATCAATCATTAGGACTAAATTATAGGAACATAATGTATAAAATTAAAAGTACTTTTTTGATTAAACGGTTATTGGCACCATAATGGAAAAAAGTGTTCGCACTTAGCAATATTGATCAATAAAAAATTACCAAACCAAGAATGAAATAACGCCATTAAATTTGACTCCAATAGATTACAAGTAAGAGAAATATTCCCAAAATTTGATTAGTGACGACTTACTTTTAGTTTCAAGTTTCAACTAGTTAAACTCTTCTATTGTACTTGTTGTCCCTATCAACCGCGAAAATTCACATTTCATTAGACACTTTAACCTTTGGAACCTGGGATAGGGTCAAATTGAACAACTTTTTTAGTGTAATTGCTGTTGTATGAGGTAATCATTTTCTTGGATAATAAAGACTTTCTCCCAAGTATTGCCTAATATTATTATTTATTTTTATAGAACGTTTCAATCTCAATTCTCAAATAATCACTAAATTGGCACGTCATGTACTTATCTGTAATGCAATAAGGAGAAATATATTTTATTTTCAAAATTTTCACCTCTATAATTAGTGGCCAACGTTGCCCCTAGACTTAAAATATGGGGGAAAAAAAGTTTTATGCTAATCTGAATCCCAAAAACGTTCCAACACTGATCAAACAAATATATGGGGTAAATAAAATAAAATAAAAAAGTAACCTTCTCTAATACTAAATAATTACATGGAAAAAAAAATGGCTCTTAAAGAGTCTTTACATTACAATATTATTTGTTTCACGCTAATGGAGATTTTTTTTATTAAAGGGTATGCGTGAGAGATGGGAGTGGAGAAACTATTGTGACAAGGAATTCCATTAACATAATCATATTTAAAATGAAAGTGGAAATCACACAAAGTGCTTTTAGAAAAACCCCAAAATTTTTTTTTTTTTTTTTTTTTTTTTTTTTTTTTTTTTTGGGTTTCAATTTACTTTATAGTTGGAGGAGGATTGACAGGTGTCAAAGAAAGGGAGTCCACTGAAAACCACTTTGTTTTATGGGAGGAGATATGCCGCAATTACTGAATCACAAACCTGGCCCTTCGGCCACCAGAGCAGTGCATACGAGTATTAGACTTCTATTTAAAGCATGATGGAAAAGGAAAAATAATTAAAGGTGGATGTGCTGGGGTCAACAAATGGCCTGTAATCAAATTACAGCTGTTTCACAAGCATTATAGTTTCATACATTTCTCTAGTTCAACTCATCCATGAGAGACAGAGAGAGAGAGAGAGAGGCAAATATATGCATAACCATAGTATTTGGAAGAACAATCAACAAGGGATCAAACTTTCTTTCTTGTCTAGATTTCTAAATCATCAATCAACATATTTGTTACTCGAGAATTCTGTGATAGGATACAAAAAAATTAAAAAAAAACACTACCAGTAATGATTGACGTATAATTCTAAATCATTAAGTCTTTATTCAGTTTTTATTAAATTTGTCAACCTTACTCGTTTTGTATAATTTTGATATGATTTGATAGTCCAGAGTATATCAACAAGTTACCTTGCCACAGATTTATTTAATATAATAATATGTACGATGTGGCACGCGTCAAAAAATAAGACGATATAAGATTTATAGACATAGCATAGGCGGCATGCATCTAAAAAGTCTTTGCCAATAGAGGACTGGTAGGGCTAAAGCCAGTGAGGTGGGGAATACACGGACCAAAAGTGCCTAAAATGGTGCAACGGCCGAAAGCAAAAGATTGTGTTTTGATCCTAATCTAAACTTTTTTTTTTTTTTTTTTGAGTCAACACTAACACTTCTTGAAAAGAAAAATGGACATGTTCAGCTCTGCTGTCTCAAACAAAATGAATTTTGGTGGGGAATATGGATGGGACTGCTTCCTCCTGTTGTTAGTAGGAGATGATGGGGTGGGAGGCCCTGTCATTGTCTCTATCCATATGTCTAAAATAGTTTGCAAATATTGATAAGCTTAAGAGCCTGCTTCCTCTTTTGGGTTCCATTGGCAAAACTCTTAACACCAACCCCAAAAGATCAACTGTTAGCTTGGTAAGAAGTGAATATTATTGGCTCACCACTCCCTTGACCTCTAGTTTAAGGATCATGAAACAAGAATTCTTGAATCCTAGAAACAAATGTCGTCTTGTACGCAAGTATGCGTTGCTAGGACTGATCCCATAGCGGGATTAGAGTCATAGACGTCGTTCTAAAGCTTCAAAGCAATTGATCCGTCCTTGAGTGTTCATTGGTCATCTTATGTAATTTTAAGAAGATAAAATGTTCTATTAGGGGAGTTTCTCTGGTAGGACTAAAAAAAATAAACTACCGATAATTCTTTATTTCCGGCCATCATATTTATATTAAAAACTGTATATTCTGCATACTTTTTAAACTTGATGTGATTTTAACTAGATGTAAAGTCAAAAACTGACTATGCTACAAAGATACCAAGCTTGAGGTATTGTGCTACATTGGGCTCCACCATTTTGCAATCTCTCCATCTTGGTCTAGTCAGCAACCTAGCTTGGAGTTAAAAGTTTAAAGTTAACTTAGATAAGTGTTTAGAGAATAGGTCCATCCAAGTTAGATACTACTTTTGAAGTACTGCAAAATCGACCTAAACCATCACACTGAGAATTGAGACAAATGATATATCTCAAAAGGTAGCTCCAACATGAGCACTAAAGACTAATTTAACAAACTTGGGGTTGCTGCACTAAAGTCCATTTGACAATTTAGGTTTACTTTTATAATGGTCAATTGGCCTTTTTTTTTTTTTTTTTTTCAAATTAAAAGAATTCTCCTACTGTAACTACGCATGATCATCTGACCTAAACATATATCCGGTTATACCACATTTCATGAAAAGTTAGAGAGAGAGAGAGAGGTATGCAACTTTTTCCAGGAACAAGCTGAATTGTCCGCACCACTTTATTTACAATTTTTTTTTTTCCTTTTCTTGATAATGAAATGATAAAAAAAAGAACCATAGGCCTCATTACCTCAACCCCCAGTATCAGGATTTAAAAAGATTGGTCCAGACCATGAAAGTATGTACTTGGAACAAAACTTATTAATCAATTCAGCAGCATGATTTCAAAAAATTTTTACTGCCAAGTTCCAAAGATACAAATGGCAAGAAAAGAATTTAATTTAGCAAACATGACCTCCAAAATGTACACGGAGAATTTTCCGAATATGATCAACCCTAATACATCTACCTCATTTGATGGTAACGTTTCCGCTACAACATGACATCCAAGATGCACAGGGAGAATTTTTGGAATATGATCAGGGATTTCATGAGAAAGTAACTTGAAACGACTGCTGAGTGTATAGGATGGGGAAAGTTCAATCTACGCAGCAACTGCAACCTTTTCTTGCTTCTTACCAGGTGTCTTTGGAGGCTTTTGCTTCTCTACTGGTTCTGGTTTCTCGATTCCTTGAATATCAGTTATCCTTAACTTAGTCAATTCCTGAAAAAGAGACGGTGGATCAAGAGATGTTCATTAATGTACTTGAGTCAACCGCACAAATTGGTTTTTGATGTACCTGGCGATGTCCTTTGGTTCGACGATAATTCTTTCTCCTCTTTTTCTTGAAAATAAGTACTTTAGCATCCAATGCCTGAGAGGAAAGAGAGAAAAAAAAATGATATAAAAACAAAGACGATTGGCTTTTACAGTATTATAAATTCCAAAACAAGAGAGAAGCGAAATGCAGGTTTTCCTCAAAGACATATCATGAACTCATAACTAGTTTTTTTTTTTTTTTTTTCTCTCCTCTTTTTTTGGGTTTGACAAGATATAACTCCCAGCTCTTATACTCAAAGACATAACTCTTATCTCGTACCAACTTACCTGCCAATAGTTTCAAATTTGTGAACTGCCACTATCAACAACAGTAAGAAAGAGTTCTTAAAGATCTAAGCTTTTTAAACACACAAAATGCATATCAAATGAAACTTATTGGAGAAGATTATTAGCACTTTATTTCATTGCAAATTGCCCCATGTAGGTTGAATTAGAAATTATTAACATTCATTCACAATTTCACATTGTAAAACAAGTCAATTCCTCGTCATATGGTTATATACAGGCTATAGATTTGCAAAATTATAGACATTTGCTCTAACAGAGCAGATGTCTCATACAATACCTGGCAAGTCAGATTCACTTTTGAGATGAAATCATATTGTTTCTTAGCAGAATTTTAAAGTTTCTTTCTGTTTCAATTTGGTAAGGGCGCCAAGAAGAATGAAGTCGTTTACAGAAACTATAGACAGAATAACAAAGAAAAGAAAAAAGGGATCACACTTACATGCTCTTCAACAACTGCATGAACGGCTGCATCTGGCACTATAGGCCTACCAACTATTGTCTGACTACGCGAGCCCAACAAGAGAACCTTGTTCAAAAGGAGCTGCAACAGAATGAAGCAACAAAAATCATCTAAAGGGAGTTCTTCAAAATAATTTGTTTCTCAGGGAAAATCATAAAAGATCACAACCATAGATCTTTATGTAAAATCATGTTATCATAATGGGAAAACTTTGAAGAGATCATAAATTGCAGAGAGGAGTAACCGCTTGTTTCCTGAAGTCATGACAAAAATACTTTAGAATGCGGAAAAGATACAATCTACCTAAACTGAACCAAGAGCCAGATATAGAAATCGTGATAAATCTCTAGATAACTAGCATAGCCATATTCGCAACCATATAATTCCACCTTTTCTCATCTCAACCAGACAAATCTCGTATTCCAAGTCCAAAGGATACGGGGTCAAGCCCGATTACATGGTCCTACCTTTTAAAACAAGTCATAAACCATATCAACCCAAATCCCATTTATCTTTCTAACACAGTAGCAGAACTGAGACTATTGAACCTTCAAAAGAGAAAACATTCTAGCCTTCCACACATTCCCATATTGGCGTTCAATTTCACTCCAAATCCTTTAACTCTTTCAATCAATGTACAAAAAGTATACGAAACACTCCACACCTTACCATTGCTAATATCTTGGAAGTTGAAACACAAATTCCTTCGACCAAAGGCATTGAAATGAAATAAAGAAATGCTAAACGTTATCTCTACAAGAAGAATACTGAGTATTATAACATCATAAGAGCAACAATCTAAAACATTAAAAAATAAACATGAATTCACAATTGCATACGAACCAAAGATATCAATAGAAATTTTGCTGTACATACAATATTTCTTTTCGAAATCGAGCATAACATACCTTGTCGTTCACCTCACAGAACTTCAATTTCTCAGTGAAAATGCAGTCCCCATTGCTGGCCTTAAACTGATGCGAACCAATCTACAAAAACCACCGAAAAAAAAAATCAAACCTTTCACCAATAAACAAAACAAAATGAAGTTCTTTGTTTAATTTATCGGGGGTTTTTTCTCGGGTAAAAAAGTGAACCTGATGATTGACATTCATCAAAATCAAACAAAAGAGAGCAGATTAGAAACCTGAACAACGGCGAAAACAGGTTCATACGGCTTGAAAACATTATCGGACTTCTCGAGTGGGCCGATCACTTTATATCCGATGGCGGCAGCCTCCGCCGCCTTCTCTTCCGGAGAATACTCTCTTCTCGAGCCGGATATCGACACCGAAACATTCTCGACATCCTCGTCCTCGCTAAACTCCGCAACTTCCTCTTCGTCGTCGTCGTCGTCGTCGTCGTCTTCTTCACCATCTTCCGTATCCCCGTCGTCTTCGCCTCTGTTCGAGGAGAAATGGCGCGCCGGCGACCTGTGCTCGTGGCGGCCGGATCCTGGATTGGCAGAAAGGGGGGCGAATTTGGCGGTGAGAGTTCCGAGGTCTCGTTGGTTGGGACGAGGAAGTGGCGTGGCGAGGAAGCGAACGGAAGCGTGGTCTCTGTAGAGCAGAGCTGAGGCCTGGCGGATCAGAGAGTGGAGGCAGCGTCTGGTCGCCATTGGAGCGCGTGACTCTCACCTTCGAGTCCGAATTTTAAGGAGTAATGAGCTCTTGGCTCTTGCTCTTCGGGTGATCTAGGGTTTTAGCAGCTGATGCAATTGCAGAGGGACAGGGTTTTTGCCATTTTTTTCCTTTTTGAAAAAAAATATTTTATTATTATTGCCGTATATTCCCCATTTTAACGATTATTTTTATTTGTGGTTTTCGTTATTCTACTTTCTTTCGGTGAATTGATTCCGTTTTTATTTTTTATGTTTTTTGAGAAAGTAAAAATAAAAATATTTTTAAAATAATGTTTAGCGCAATAAAAATAAAAAATAAAAATAAAATGATTTTTTGATTTAATGTAAAATAAAAGAGAAATGAAAAATGATTTTTAATTATTTTTTATTTTTTATTTTTGTTTTCTCATCTCTCAAGCAGAGAGATAAATAGTCTATTAATGAGTTTTTTACACTAAAAATAAGATAAAACTACCAAATGTATTTTTAAAAATAATTTCTGTCTGAGATTGAAAACGTTTTTATTTTCATTTTCATACAAAAAATAAAATTATTTTAGAACGACTTTCAAACGCACCCTAAAAGTCATTTTTTATTTCTCTCTCATTTTATACTAAATCAAAAAATTATTTTCATTTCTATCTCATTTTACACTAAATTAAAAAATTATTTTCATTTTTATTTTTTATCTTTATTGCGCCAAACACCGTTTTAAAAATATTTTTATTTTTCTTTCTCCAAAAACGTAAAAAATAAAAACAAAATCAATTTCAAACACATATATTAATTTTAATTCTACATTTTAAATTTTAGAAGAGAATTTATTAACAATAACTTTTTAAATTCAAATTTTTTTAAGAGAAAATAATATAACAAAATCAAAATTAAAAATTTGAGCATGGTTGCTTTTCCCAAACGGTAATGAGGGTGCACGTAGTCTTCCTCATACCGAATTATAGCCTAAACACAAACCATTATCTTTTATCAAAATACAATTTCTCACCTCATATTTAAATAAGGATAAATAACCTTTATTTTATAAATTTCTAAAAGACGATTCTTACAATTTGTTTTCAAATTATTCTTACACTTTTTTTTTGCTTTCTTAAGAAATAAGGGGAAATTTTCTTTTGATATCTTATGCTATATCAAAATATATGTTTAGTACTTTATGTTTTTGATAATTTTTTATAGGTATCTCAACATTTTAAAAAATAATTTTTTTATACTCTAAGACAGTTTTTTGAGATGTACAATGCTAAATTTACCCTTATCATTAATTAATTAGAGACTATAATTTGTTTACACATATTTTAAAAAATGCTTTAAATACATTAAAAATTGATAGTTTTTTATTTTTTATTTTATGGTTTTTTAAAATATTTTTAATATGTTTTTTTATAAAAAAAAAATATGAATGAATAACATTTCACGTACCAAAAAATTACCCCAAAGTATCAAAAAGCTATTTTCTAAAATATCGAGATATCTACATGAAATTATCAAAAACACAAGATACTTAATGTATATTTCGGTATAACACAGAGTGCTAAAATGAAATTTTCTCTATAAATAATTATTCTTTTTTTGAGATTTTTTTAATAAATAGAGTTGAGAATAATGTTTTCCTACCACTTGTGACTATAATTTTTACTTTAATAATCAATCAAAATTCCCTTTTATTCTTAAATATATTTAGTTATTCTAATGTCTATTATTGTAATAATTTACTTGTAAAACAAATTAAAATAATCACAAAATTAAACTTTTTATTGTCAATCATAACACAAAATTTGACATATATAAAGACTGATTTGTAAATCTAAAATCAAATCAATAAAACAAAATTCACTAAAATTTCCCTAAAAACTTAAACTTTCAATAAAACACAATTATACATCCAACAATATGCATACAAATTTCCAAAACACAACTTAATTCAAAAGAAAAAAAAAAAACCGATGTCACAATAGATAATTTTAACATAAAAAACTCAAGCCAACGAGTCACCCATGACGGGGGCATTGAGAACCATTAATTTATAGCAGTTATAATCGTCAGTTGGTGGTGAGACCCTCTTGAGAACCATAGTTCACAGTCGGTGGGTCGCAAGTCGCCATCTCCAATGGATGGAGAGGGTCGACGAAGGATGCAGGGGAGGACTAAGCTTCCGATGAGAGTGAGGGCGTAAAAGCAAGGAGCGTGGAGAAAGATACGCATGGCGCAAAATCCGACGGGAATGATAGCGGCCACAGGGTGTTAAGTTGTAGAGACGAGGGTGTGGTGGTGGATTTCGATGGAAGGTTGGGCGAAGGGCACCTACGATGAGGGTGGAGATGGGTGAGCTATAGTGGAAGGCTGGCAGCTACTAATGGAACTGCTCAAAGATTTTAGACATTTGGTTTATCTAATGTTAGGGTTTTTTAGTGGTTAAGGGTTAAGATCTAAAAATAATTAAATTTATGTTAGAGATTTAATTAGGCATAAACTAATGTTTTATGAAATACTGGGGCAGTTTTATAATTATGCAACTTGAAAATGAAGAGTGCAATCATGTGTTTGTTTTTACTTTACTTTCTATGAGCACCATCATCTCGAACTGTTACTTTCTAATATGATGATCCACATTTCATACCCTATCAATATGAAAAATTAAGCCCCTTACTATAGACATTCTCTTTCTCTCTCTCTTTTTTGGTTGAACTTTATAGTAAAATTTACCGCGTAGTGTGAGTTTATCACAGAGTTTTTTTATTTTTTTCAAAAATTTTTCATGAGGTTTTGTAAATTAATATATTCATATTTTATATATAATATATGGTAAAAAAAATATCTTAAAAAGTTAGAAACAACATGCCATCATTCCTTTGAAAATTTGCTGTCGTTTGAGATGAAAAAGACATCCGGTTTGTCGTTTATGTTTCAAAACGACGTGTATGTACTTTTTCGTCTGAAATCTTGTTGACGTTCATGTAAACATGTCCTTTCCCTGTGCTAGTATTTATATATTATTTTGTTTTATTTTGTTTTCCTTCAAAATTCAAATGGATCGAAAATATACTTATCCTTTTCTTTTAAATATGTACAGTCATCATAAACTATATATAAATATTTTTTTTTTGAAAACGTCATAATAAAATATTTGAAGCCAAAGAGAAGTGCAATGTTGTCTTATAAATAATGGGTAAATATTTTGGTGCATAAAAGGTGTTAACATTAGTTTAAAAGAAAGAATATCAACCTTTAAATATGGTTGAAAAAGTGGCTTGTTGTTAGGTGTGTTTATTTGAGAAAATCAAAATGACACTTGACAAAAGAATAAAATAACATCGAAAAAAAGTATGTAATAGAATATTTAATTAACACTCCTCAAAATGTTATCAATAAATTAATAATATTTTATTTCTGCTACAACAGTGGTAATAGAATGGGAAAAAATAAGGGTTAAATTTAAAATTTATACAATTTGGAATCTTGGATGGAGGTGGCTGAATTACATATGGGCTTGGATTGACTGGACAATGCATTTGGGCCTTTTGCACCCATTGGGCCCCTCTCCCTCTGACACCCGACCCGAAAAACCCAAACACGTCGTTGTCTCCACGAAATTCAAAGTTTATTATTTTTTCCTCCCCCAAGTCTGCCATTTCCTTCGAAAGAAAGCAATCCGGAAAAACAAACGCACGCCGATCTCGCCGTCTAAAGCCATGGCCGGCCGATTTGGCTTCTCATCGTCTTCTCAGGCGACCATGAAGGTGACTTCGACCCCATCCACCGATCTCGCTCTCACCAACCTCGCTTACGTTTCGTCCTCCGATCTTACCAACTTCGCCGTTCCTGGCTCCAAGCTTTTCCTTGCTCTGATCGGCAATTCATTCGTTCTCTCTCTTGGATATCCTTCTCAAATTCTTCGAATTTTCTTTTCACCGCATCAAATTATCGCATTTTCTGTTATGTAAATCTAGTTTTTGGTCGTAATCTAGCTGAATTTTGATTCAATTATCATGCTTTTTCGTTCTGAAATTTGATACAGTGCGTTTGGATTTCTGCTTTTGCGTCAAACGAAACTTAGATCGTTTTTTTCGTCATCTTTTGATAAGATTTTACGGTTTTTTTGTTTGTTTGTTTATTGAGTTTCTCTTAACTAAGAAGATACTGCCCATCCAAGCATAAGCAGCGGAGAAATTGCCCTAAACGCAATCCAGCGTCGGCACGCTAAGGTTTCTACTGGTGATTTGGTATCTGTGTCGAGGTTATTCTCAAATCAGTGCTTACATTTCGATCTTGATTTTCGAGATTTGGGAGACGATTTTGTGTTTGTTTTATTTTTACTAAATCAGGGTTTGGTGATTGATTTAGGTTTATTCCGCCTGACAATTTTAACGTGGCGTTGCTCACGCTGGAGTTAGAGTTTGTGAAAAAGGGGACCAAAAATGAAGAGGTACGTGGGACTCGCATTTTCTCTTGATTATTAATCAGTAAGATCTTCATAGGTGATTGGTGGTGATTTTCTGGCTAAGTGTTTGATTATTTATTTGTGTAGGTTGATGCTGTTCTCCTGGCCAATCAGCTTAGAAAGAGATTTGTCAACCAGGTAAAGCTTCGTTTCATAGATTAATGTTATCCATGTTTTGATTTTTTCTTTTGCTTTTAAAAGAAGAAGTTACGCATGTTTTGTGTTATTCGCACGGTTTAATGCGCAGAGCAAGTTATTCAGAATAAGGGTATTGTTAGTTGGCAAACTATTACTATATCATGATAAAAGCAGAGGATCACGCACTGTCATAGATGTTCTTCGAATTTTTATTTTCATTTGATCGATGCAATAGGCTTCAATCATCTTCTCATTGGTTTGTGACACTCCTTTATCTTTTTAACTTTCTGGGATTGATATCTTTTGAAATGTGTTGATCATGGCTGTTGGTATTGTCTAGGTTATGACGGAAGGACAAAGAGTATCATTTGAGTATCATGGTAATAATTATATTTTCACGGTCAGTCACGCTGCTGTGGAGGGACAAGAAAAGTCTAGTGCTCCTGAAAGAGGGATGATATCCAGTGATACATACATTGTTTTTGAAACCTCCAATGCAAGTGGAATAAAGGTATTTTCTTTCTATTTGTATCCGTACTTCTTTTAAAATTGTCGATCGTGGTTGCCGCTACATTGATGTAGGTTTGCGATATATCAAATGTTTTTAACTTTATCTGTAACGGAACTCCAAAGTAACCTCAGTTAGATTGATTGTCAAACTCTTGCAGTCTTACTGCTACGTGTTTTGTTAAAAATTAAAAAAGGTTATTTTTAAAGGTGTAGTGTAGAACCTGCTTCTAGTTATTAAAAATATATGCATACTATATGTGAGGTCATGTATTTATAACATTTGAGCTTATGTTGCTTCGCACAGATTTTCAATCAACGTGAAGCTGCCAGTAGTAACATCTTCAGGCAGAAGGAGTTTAATCTTCAGTCACTAGGTATTGGTGGCTTAAGTGCAGAGTTTGCGGATATATTTCGAAGAGCATTTGCTTCTCGTGTTTTCCCTCCACATGTGACAAATAAGTAATATGTTCTTTTGCCTTCAGATTAGTAGAACCACCGGTCTTTTATTTTTTGTTTTTGTAGAATGTGCTTTTAATTTGAAATGTTTTTATGTTTCAGATTGGGGATAAAGCACGTGAAGGGCATGCTGCTGTTTGGACCGCCTGGTACTGGAAAAACTCTTATGGCTCGTCAAATTGGAAAATTGTTGAATGGAAGGGAACCGAAGGTTTGGAAATAGCTAAATTATTTTTATTTAACATTGATGGATATTGCTCGCTTTATCTTGAGAATTGAGATCTTTGTTCAATGGAAAGGAAAATTTTGGTCGAATACTCGTTTATTGAATTGAGGATAAGTTTATAGTTTAAAGTGGTTAAATATATAGGAGACTTGATGAAATTGTGAAAGTGATACTTAATAGTCATAGTTTCGGATCCTCATTTCTTGCCTGGCCGACATACTAAATTCATGGGTTTCCCACATTTCCTGTGGGCAGCACAAAAGGATTGTTGGTAAACACCTATTAGAGTTACTATTTTGTTATAACCTCTTTCTTTGGGTTCTAGCATGCTTCCCCTCTGTAAAATGTTGGGGCATTGCTTAACCACTTGCTTATATGTTTCAGTGCTATGTAAACTGTTTTTAAATTATGGCACTCTTTGGTCATTGTCTGGATGATCTCTTGAAATGCAAATTAGTAGCTACTATTTCGTTTTTACCATTCCTTTAGGTCTGAATTTAGATTTAGTGTTTTAATGATGAATTTCCTCTCATCAGATTGTTAATGGACCTGAAGTATTGAGCAAATTTGTTGGTGAAACGGAAAAAAATGTGAGGGATCTGTTTGCTGATGCTGAGAATGATCAGAGAACTCGCGGTACGATACACACGCTCAAATGTGATAAATTGATCTTTCGGTATTGTCTGATGTTGTAATGTCCTCGATTTTTTCAGGGGACCAAAGTGACTTGCATGTCATAATCTTTGATGAGATTGATGCTATTTGTAAGGTATGTGATTTCACGGATCTGTATTAGGTCTCTGTCTCTGTCTTGCGGATTTTCTACCAGCCTCTATATCACTATTTTTCCATTTTCTCTTATGTATGTGATGCTATTATAGGTTTTTGATATTCTCTTAGGCCATATTACTTGAAAGTTTATAATCGCTCAGTGCTCTCACTTTTTTGTTACTTGGCCATTAGTGATGGTGACTTGCTTTTAATTTGTATATACAGTCGAGAGGATCAACTAGAGATGGTACTGGAGTTCATGACAGTATTGTAAACCAGCTACTTACAAAGGTATGGGAATGGTTTCAACGGTTAGGTCTTGAAGTGATAAGAAATTCTTCTTCCGCCATAATACTTATCTTTTATTGATACTTCCTTGAATAAATGTCATCTATTTGACTGAGAGAGTTGCTTGCTTCCAGATTGATGGTGTAGAGTCTCTGAATAATGTTTTGCTCATTGGAATGACCAACAGAAAGGATCTACTTGATGAAGCTCTTTTGAGGTGCTTTCTTTTTTCTTAAAGAACGAGTAATTATTTATTCTCAACAGTGACACTTTTTGTTATAATTGGATAAATTGCCAATGCTATTTGAATTCGTTGCTTATGAGAAACATCTGGTGATATCCCCATATTTCTTGTATGTTGTTCTTATAAAAGATACACAAATCCTAATAGCCATGGCATTCTGAATTATGTCAGATTCTTGCTATTTTCTTTTAATTGCAACAACATGATATACGAGAAAAATTCTGGTGACAAACTTTTGAAAGTTTTCCCTAGAAAACATCTTCCAATTTTTCTTCATCCTGATCTGCAGACCAGGACGGTTGGAGGTTCAAGTTGAGATAAACCTTCCTGATGAGAATGGTCGTCTACAGATTCTTCAAATTCATACAAACAAAATGAAAGAGAACTCCTTTCTTGCTCCTGATGTGAACCTTCAAGAGCTTGGTACATGTTTTCATTATGTATACTTGTTAGATTTACGTATTCAATCTTTATTTTATTAAGAATAAAAAAAAGTGTGCAAAAAGAATGTTGAAAGATGGAAATACCATGTCCTATAATCAATGTTAATGGCCTTCATCGTTCCTTGAATTTACCTTTGCTGATAGATCTTTTTTTTTTTTTTTTTTTAATGTTTAAAATTGTTCCTTTGTGAGACCTCTTTTCACTGTTGATGATTTGAACTTGATCATGTGTGTTGTGGAGGCTTGTACTTCCTTTCGTCTTATTTTATTTTATTTTTTTGGTGCAGCTGCTCGTACAAAGAATTATAGTGGTGCAGAACTTGAAGGTGTTGTGAAAAGTGCAGTATCATTTGCTTTGAATAGGCAACTGAGTATGGATGATCTTACCAAGCCGGTGGATGAAGAAAGTATTAAAGTGACTATGGATGACTTTTTGACTGCACTTCATGACATTGTACCTGCATTTGGAGCATCTACAGATAACCTTAGACGATGCAGGTGTTGGTTTTTTATATTACCTAGGATCTAGGATACATCCCGTTTGAATATTGATGTCCATATAGGTCTTTTATTTTCGTGGTTAAACTTTATCATTTATCTTGAGGAGCTTCTTAGGATAAATGCCCCCTTCGAAATGGTGATCTATATTCTTTCTGGTTAGTTTAGCAAATTGTGTGTAACGACTTCTTTTCCGCTGAAAATATAGCTCAATTGTTCCTTGTAACGTTGTCTGTAGGCTTAATGGTATGGCTGATTGTGGTGACCGACATAAGCACATATATCAAAGAGCCATGCTACTTGTAGAGCAAGTTAAAGTGAGCAAAGGAAGCCCGCTTGTCACCTGCCTTTTGGAAGGACCTAGTGGCAGGTACACCTGGTTTCCATTTTTTAAAATTGTTTTTATTAATTGGGAAAACTCTGAACCTTAATGGCCTTGGACAGTGGTAAAACTGCGTTATCAGCTACCGTTGGCATTGACAGTGACTTTCCTTATGTCAAGATTGTAAGCTCCTTTCAATTTCCTTTGTTTTTGGGGTTTTTTTTTTTTTCCTTTCCTTTTAATAAATTTCATATTTTAATAAGTTTATTTTCATTTTCTTGATTGTATAGGTCTCAGCTGAATCAATGATTGGTCTTCATGAGAGTACGAAATGTGCACAAATTGTCAAGGTCTGTGAACGCTTCGGTTATGAGCCACTTGAACGTTTTGAAGAAATTCTACTATTTTGACGAGTTTTTTATTTTTATTTTTATACTCTCCATGTGCGAGACACCTTTGTTTACATCAAACAGTTTTGATATATTATGAACTATTTTCTAGAAGTTTGAGTGTTAGTTTGGTTTTTAAACCTTGTATATTTTGCCGTCTGAGAGACATTCCTTGGCTTTTGTATTTGATTTTTGTTTCTAAACCTTTATTGTTTAAAGGTTTTTGAAGATGCATACAAGTCACCATTGAGCATAATCATCCTTGATGATATTGAGAGGTAACTACAGCTCATTTACTGTTGATGAACGCTATCACTTTGATCCTAGTCTTCCTTTTGCATTTTCATTTAACCAAGTATTTATTCAATTTTTGTTGCAGGCTGCTTGAGTATGTTGCTATTGGACCTCGCTTCTCAAATATTATATCTCAAACACTTTTGGTCCTCCTAAAGCGGCTTCCCCCAGATGTAGGTTTCTTATTTTCCTTGTCTTGACTCTTGGGTAGTTAAATTAGTTCTATATACTGTCTTTTATATTTTATAATCTTTATTTTTCTGTGGTTAGGAATAACTTTGAATCAGTTTCCTGTTTGTATTTAACATCGGAATATTGAGAGTAATGGTTGTAACAACATTTCTCTGTTTATGATTGTTTATTCCCCGGATGTCCAGTTACTAACCAAACTGTATCCTTAACTGTCTGATTACCTGCTTTATTCATTTAAAATGGAGTAATATTTTGAACACCGCTTTTTTATTTTTTTTATTTTATTATTTTTCCTCCTTGACGAACTGACCTCCTGTGCAACTTGATTTTCAGGGGAAAAAGCTTATGGTGATTGGGACCACAAGTGAAGTAAGCTTTTTAGATTCAGTTGGTCTTTGTGATGCTTTTGCTGTTACTTATCATGTACCAACATTGAAGACTAGTGATGCGAAGAAGGTAATTAACATTTTGCCATTTTGTTTCTTTGATAACTATATTTTGAGACTCCTGTTGGTCATCAATATGCGAATCTATGTGGCTTTTAAACCTTAGGCTGTTGAAATAGATCAACCATTTAGGATTATATTGTAAATTGGAATTTGTTAAACTTAAAAATTAATTCAAAAAAACTTAAAAGTTAATTTCAAATTTTTTAAGAGCTGGAGATTTTGAATGATGGAACGAATTTTGCCTAAGTGGAGAGAATTCAATCATATGAAAAATGTGCTCTTTTTCATAATCCCATATGACCAAACCAAAAAATGGCAACCTTTTTTGTTCATTTTTTCTTGTTTCTGAACAATATCCTTTTTAGTTCTCCCCATTTTCCAAATCTTGCTGAGTGGTTAGTTCGTATGTAGATGCAAGCTCACTCTGCTGACTTCATGACTTTATGTGTCGGATCTCTGCATTTTCCTTTCTTATACCAGGTGCTACAACAATTGAATGTCTTTGCTGATTACGACATTGATGCAGCTGCCGAGGCACTAAATGATGTAAGTTACTTTTGCTTTTTTGTTTGGTTACATTTCTATATTCAAATTTCTTCATCTAGTCAATTCTAATGTCCTTTAGTAACTGTGCTGTTATGTCATGAACATGAAGAGGATTAGGAATTAGGAAAGCTAATAATCTCATGAAATGAGAAATTGCATTTTCTTTTTAGTGGTTGACAAAAGTTGCAACTAACGTTTATACATCATGCTTCCCGAACAAAGACAAGCTTTTCGGTTTATGCATCTTGTGACCTAGTTTTGGGGTTTAGCTGTTAGCAAAAATGTAGTTCCATCAGAGACTGAATCCCAGTTTTTCCGAAATTCACCTTTTTTTATTTACATATGATATTTTACTAAAGGTAGTGTCTTTTTTGTTTTTCTGGGTTGAGATTACATTAGGTAGTGTCAATTAGTAAATAATTTGTTCTCCTATATTTACTCATTTTCTGTGTAATTCCTCTTCTTAGATGCCCATCAAGAAGTTGTATATGTTGATTGAGATGGCAGCCCAAGGCGAGGCAGGTGGATCTGCTGAAGCAATCTACTCCGGTAAAGAGAAAATCAAAATTAATCACTTCTATGAGTGCATTGAGGATGTGGTCCGGTATTAGTTTCTATGGCAATTTTTTTATGAAGAGCTGAAAATGACCAAAGATCCGTATATTTCTTACTTTTGAGCCTTATGTATTTGTATGTAATATGAGCCTCCTTTTCATTTTCCCCCAATTTTTATCGAGTAATTCTCCATGCTATCCACGTTTTTATTGCTGGTGGAGCTGTTTTGTTGTTTACGATTCTTTACTTCATCGTGTATTTAGTCTGAAGCCAGAGTATTAGCGGATCGAAAAAATAGAGAATTTACCTTTTAAGAGTTTATGAGTTTAGACTTTTATTTCTTACTCTTAATAAATACTTTTTTATTAATGTAATTATTTGATTAAAAATGTTATGAATCAAGAATAAAAGATAAAAATTTTGATCCATGCACTTTTAAGAAGTATTTATCAAGATTACACCTAAGATTACACCCAAGCCTATCCCTTGTTGAGATGAGGCCTAATGTGAATTGAATTATATTTCTCATAATATAGTAATTCTTGTTAGTTTAACAGTCTCGTGCTAATTGAAACGTTGCTTAGATCTATGTAAGGACCATTGAATCAGCACCCAAATGCAAGCGTTACCCAATCAAATGTAAATATATATCTTTTTTTCCCTTATATTAACATACATACATATATATATATATATATAAATATATATATATATATTAATTTCAAGATATGGTTCAGGTATACCGACCATTCTCTTAATATCCCGTGGCTGAACTCTCAAGTAGACTCCCCAACTCTTCAGCGCTATTGCTCATCTGTCATACCATGTCAGAACTCAGCAAGGCCTTATTAAGGTCTCAGTGAGCCTTATTAAGGTCTTAACTTGAGGTTTTGGGTGCGTGAATGTGTGCATGTGACCATCAGCAGATCATTCGGAGCATTGTATAATGCTGAATGACTATGAGCATAACGACCAACCCAGTTGATGAACGAACTACCTATGTAAACAAACTGATAAACATAGAAAACAATGCATGAAACAGGCAAGACCAAAAAAATTCAGCACAAAATTGAACATTTGGGAAGCAATGCGTTTTATATTTGGATGACACAGAAGCAATTTCATAGAGCAATTGGATAACGTTCATAAGGGTCCGGCGCCACTATTTTGAAGCATAACTAGTTGAAAATTTTGGAATCATCACTCCAAGTCATTGTCAATAAGGAATTAACAGAATAATTATATAAACATTAGCAAAAAAAAAATATAAATTTATACATATATATATATATATATATATATATGTAAACGAAAGTTGCTTCAAGTCAAGTAGCAACACACAAGAGCTGTGCATCTCAAGCTTTTTGCAACTTTTATTGTGCTCAGAGGAAGTGTGTCTGTGCCATATGTCGAGTGCCCACTTCCCCCCAACGCGGCTTAATGTGGAAAATGAACACAGACAATCTTTGTCGGCTTTTTAACTCAGAAGCCATGTTGTTCAAAGAAATAATTATAAACTTCACATGTAAAACCAATCAAAAAGCTTCACCACAAACCATTCCTGAATAATTAAGAGAGGAAAAAACAAAAAAAAACAAAAAACAATGCCACTAAATTCATGTTTTAGTCCATCCTTAACCCATTCCTGTATTAGCAAGCTCCATTGTTCTTCCATGAAGCAAGCCAAGAATACATACATAGAGCTTATATATATACAAGGACTATATTCATAAACATAGCTTTGTACATTAAATTTTTCTTTTTAAGCAGCATATAAACGAACACTTAAACTAATTCCAACCCATTTTGGCATGTTAATCGAATTCCAACCCCAATTTGCACAACACCCAGAATAATCATCCAACATCCTCGAAAATAAACACCACAATCCTCAAACATTAACAGAAATTACTTAAAACAAAAAAAAAAGGGGGGGAAAAATGCAAAAAGGGGAAATTCAAGAATTAATCGTACTTTTCTCTCCAGGAATAGACAACAAAGAAGACCCAAGAGAGAGCCAAAAGAACGTCGCCGACGCTCTGCCTGATCCAATCCCAGGCAAGGTCCTCGACTCTGCGCTCGAAGTAAATCCTCCAGAGCGCCATGAAAACGTGGAGGACCGTACAGCCCTTGGCGAAGAAGTTCTGGAATTCCCTGTCCCTCACGACCGACACCATCACGAGGAGGAACCCGATCGCGATCAGGAGCAGCCCCGAGAACGAATCGGAGGTCCGAATCAGGAGCTGGTCGTGAGGTGTGGACCCCAGCAGCCGGACCGCCGTCTCGCTGCCGTGCCCGAACGCGTAGATCTCCTTCATGTAGAACATCATCAGGCCGCCGCAGCTTATGGCGATCAGACCGTGGAGAACGCAGATCACGAAGAACGCCGACGACGACGACGACGATGGTGATGCCATGATCTGGATGATGACCGTACTGGATGATTTCTCACGGATTTGGTTCCGTGCTCATAGTTGCAGAAACCCTAAACCTAATCCAAGAAGAAGAAGAGAAAAAAGAGTAGAAACGACGATGACGACGAGGAAGAGATGTAATGCTACCAAAAAAGTGCGAACGATCTCTGATTCGCAAAGTTCGGATTTTCTTTTTTTGGAGTTAATTTTCTTTTTATAACTTAAATTAAATATCGATTTTAATTAAAATAAAATAAATTGATTTCTCCTGAAAATCAATTAATAAATAATATGATGGAGGGAGAGAATCTGTTGGTAAGTGTTGTCAGTTTGAGAAGACCTTTTTTTTTGTTTTTTTGCAAATCAATCAATTTGGGAAGACTTGTGTTAGTTACTCTCGTTCACTTAAATTTTTAATTTAAATTAAGATTTAATATTTTTTAAGAGTTTTTTATTATAATAAAAAAAATTAGATGTGATATTTTTTGAAAATTTTTTAATATAAAAATTTAAAATTAAAAACTCAAATCGGTAAAATAAATAAGACCTTAAAATGCTTTAATTTCAAATAAAAAATCAAAAAAGATTTAATTAGTGTTTAGTATAAAAATTTGTGTTTTTTTTTTTACAAAATACGCATAAATTAAAAATAATTTTAAATTTATAAACCACATATCCATTTAAATCTTTATCGATTTAAATTTTTAATTTTAATTTTATTATAATTAAAAATTTTTATAAAAATCACATTTAATTTAATTTTTTTATTACATTACAAAATTACATCTAACATGAATTAAAAATTTAAATTTACAAACATAAATGAAGCCTTAATTATAAAAAAAAATCAAAAAAGATTTTGAAAAGTAGGGCCCGTGAGAGATTCAGGATAAGGATATAGGAATCTAGTGGGACCCAGCTATTGTCTAGACATGTATTGGACACTTTGTCCCACGTAACGTGACAGTTGGCACCGCCTAATAGTGTCGACATTTGTATCTAATTCTAGCCTTTCTAGTTGAAACAGTCTAGGATTTTTTGCTAATTGGACCAAGAGAATTCAAGAAATTCAACGAGTTGTTAGTGAAAATTAGGCTTTTGTAGATTTATTTTACTAATTTTTACGGTACCATCTGAAAAAAAAAAATACAGTTAAATTTTTGTTTTTCACTCGTCAAATTTGACTTAGAAACTGCATGTGCCGATTTAATGGTAAAAAAATGTGCATTATGGGACCAAAGATTCTAATTATTTATCCAAAACATTAAAAAAAATACTAAAAAAAAACAAAAGTTTTGACTTTTCATACAAGTTAGTGTCAGCAGTTCAAATGTGGAGGATGAAACAAACAATAGAAAGTTTAGATGCGGCTTTCTCATATCACGAGGACAAGCTTCAAATTTCCAGGCATCAAATTTGCCTGACGTGTGCCTAGTTGTAGCCATATCCGTGTCACATAACTGAAACTTGTCTATAGTTGAAAACCCAAAAAAGAAAGAAAGAAAGAAAGAAAGAAAATTGTCCATAAAATTAAAGCCCGTTTAGTAAAATTTTGTATTGTAGTAAAATTTAAATTATAAACTTAAATTAGTAAAATAAATGAGACCTTAAAATATAATTTAATATGACATTCTAAATGTAAAAACTGTTTTACGAGTGCCCACAAAAAGAGATTCGTTCAGTTTGGCAAAAACTCGTGAAAAAAAACTCTCACAGCCATCAATTGTAGGAAAATGCAAAGAGAAAAGGGGGAAATTGCACGTCTTGAATAAGTTCACTGTCAACTTTATTCATTCATTTTCAAAGAAACATGAATAAATTAGCTATATAACTCGAGG
The DNA here is from genome assembly GCF_000414095.1 of Morus notabilis. NCBI lineage: Eukaryota > Viridiplantae > Streptophyta > Magnoliopsida > Rosales > Moraceae > Morus > Morus notabilis. Next base: position 248,755 of record NW_010366216.1, on the reverse strand, counting down.
GCCCAATACAATGGATCTTATGATAATTGAAAACGAAATGGACCACCACATGACCCCTTTGGTAGCGATCCATATTATAATTATTATATACAACGAAAAAATGAGTAAAATTAAAGACATTTCAAGAAGAAAGAATGAGAAACGTGTGTTCTTCCCTATGGATGCAGAACTATGACGTTCAACTTGGATAAAACCTACAGCCCCCAAATGAAGGATTTCGAGAGGGCGAGGGAAAAGAATAATTTTACTTTGCCTCAACAAAACTTTTTAACTTGGATCATTGTCCCTATCACCAACAACAACTTTCCGGTGACGCCTCGAACCAGACCTCCTATCTCTCCCTCGCCGTGTTGTGACCCTTCTAGTTGGGGCATTAACAATACTTTCAGGGGATGTTTCGAGTAATACTGTCATTGGCGGTTCAATAATTGGAGCGGGAGGTGGAGGTGATGGCGGCGGTGGCGGCGGTGGTAGTACTGGTGGAGGAGGTGCATGAGCAGACAAGAGTTGCTCCATCACCTCTCTGTGATATTTCTGTAGGCAGCACAAAACAAAAACAACAAAAAGAGAGAACAGTCAGTAGCTAGTTCCTACAAGTTGCAAAACTATTTCCTTTGACATCACCAAAATGCTTTTTAAACTACACCTAAACCTTCTAATGATTATGCATTCTTTTGTCCGTGATATGACAACTTTAGTTAAGGATCTTCGAGGTTTTTTTTTTTTTTTTTTTTTTGTTTTGTTTTGTTACAGCGTTTAAAGGTCCACTTCTTTTAGGTTCAAATATTGCCAACATGAAAGGAAAAGAACATTTACATACTTAAGAGGTTAGTGCTACATCTAATAAATATGCCGAAAACTATGAGAAAACAACCAGAAACATACAAAACAAAAGATGCAGAGGGTAATGTCGCCCAAAACATTGAAGAAATCAGCAACGTCCCTTTCTTTAAATACTAACTTATTGTGTAAGAAGGATCAAACCCATGTATGCAAAAAGTATTACCTGAACAACAAAGTTACGCCTTTCACAGTCGAGGAACATATTGACAGTGTAATTTGTTTTTGCCCTAATCTTGTCCCTCGCAGTGGAAAAACTAATTTGGTCCCTGGAAGTAAATCTATCAACTTCATTGAACCAAAGACAAGTAAATAGGTTGCTGATAGGAACATGTTCCCTTAAAATAACACATCCTTCAGGAACGTCTGCAAGGCAACAATAAAACAGAAAAATTAAGCAAAATAAAATACACAATTACCAGTAAAAGACATAGGAAGTTGCACCAACCACTTGTAATGGGAAGCTTTTCTGGAGTATATGGAGTCAAACCCTCCTTTCTATAGAAATCAACCTGAAAGTCAATGGAGGCATTGTCATATTTTCCAGCAACTTTATTTGCCTCAGCTTCTACAAACACATCAAACCGTTTATAATGTCTTGAAATTGCAAAAGTTGCATTCTTCCTCCATAAGAACCTGAAATCAAATGCAAATGAAAAGAATACGGGGTCAAGGTACCATGAAATAAAAAATCAAAATAAGGGAGCATGTAGAACATCCCCCATCCTTTTAAAGGATGCATTTGTGCATTTCATCCAGTATCCAAACATTCGAAAAGTTCACAAATTAATTGCATCCAAAGAACAGATTTCAATTAGAAGGTTAAGAAGACATCGGTCATGTTTTTGCCTGGGTTTCACGTTAGTGCAGCATCTTATTCACACAATATGCGACAATATTCTTAAAAGCCATCTTGGAAACAAAAGTATATAGGACAATATGAACAAATGTAGCAGTACGAGAATTTAAATACAATCTTAGGAACATCACACTATATAAAGGAGGATTTTTTTTTTTTTCCCTGCAGTATTCCACAGCATACATAAGAAAACATACATACATAAACATTTGTGGTTAGCATTCTCTCAGTACAAAAATCCATTTATCCTTAAAGAAGATCAAGGCAATCGATTTCATTCCAAAAAGATTAAGTTGTCTTTAAATGAGAGAGAATCCTATAAATACCTGCAAACTTTCTAAAATGTATAAAGTGGAGAGGATTAATATGTTTGAAAATCTATACAAGAGAGAGAGAGAGAGAGATACCTTTCAAGAACTTGATACGGATCCACTACAAGCTCAAGTTTTCCATCAATCCACAATGAAAAGCGGGCATTGGGAAACAGCCTATGCATTAGAAGCTTGGGAATCTGTAACCAGAAATTTGCTTGAGAACAAAAAGGTACATCAAAGATATACTATGGTAACTGGACAGTGCACTGCTATTCGAGGCATAGTGAGAAAAAAGAAACTAGTCAGAAAAAGTTCAGAAATCTAACCTTTCCTGTGCGCCTGCCATCCTCGTAAGGAAGGTTACGAACAACAATGACTCTCCATACCCCAATTTTCCTATTGCTATCCATAGCACCAGTTTTCTTCACATAATCTTCTGTAATTTCATCAATAAACATGTAGAAGCAAACAGTCTCCTTGGAATATTCACTAATGTTCTTTGGCTGGTTTATCTCATCAAAATTTCCTAGAAAAAAAAATGGATATACTGGATGAGAAAATAGTAGTCTTCCTCTAGTTAAAAAGGGTTGAAACTAATCACATAGAACATTACCAAATATAGCCGATGCAACAACGACACCATGACACTGATCCATAGCAAGGAGGTCAATCTCATCTATATCAAATCCTGTATTGCGGCCTGGTTTAGCTCCTCTGACAAATCTGATTCATGTACAAATTCCACAATGAAATAACGGAAACCCCAGTCGAAGTATTCTTATAAATATAAAAAAGAAAAAAAAAATCTAAAAAGAAAAGATAAGACAGGAAAATCCATTATTAAGAAAAGCAGAGAAGAAAAAAGGACATACCCACAGTGCACACTCATAGACTCTCTTATATCGTAAGAATCGGCTCTATGTGCCAAAGTAGGATACCCACCAAACTCTGAGCCTCCAAATTCTGTCTCTCTAGATAAATTTTCTTCATAAATGTATGTCAAATTCTTAACGGGAGAAGGCGAGGGGACCTTTGGCATTAAAGCTACAGCTTCCTCCACAGGAAGATAACACACCGGACAAGCTGATAAACAAGAAAGAGAGCTCATTAGCTTAAACAATAAAAACAAAATTAAAAACAAAATCAGCAACATTATTTAGGCATGGTATTATCGATTCCATCTTTAGTACCCAGGTGTCCTTATCACCGTGGGGCAAGCATGGAACTAAAAGATCATATGCCAATCATAATGCACCAATTGCAAAACACCTCACCAAATATAAATTATTGAAATAAAGGTGAAGTAGGACTTACGCCGTGGTCCAGTTCTTTTCTTATCCGCGGGCGGGGGAGGCAAACTGAAACTATTACAAGGATGCCCTGGAGGCAGAGTGTACCCTAGGAAAACGGCAGGAGGAGGAGGCGGCAACACAACCGAATTTACTCCCACGCTATAAAAGCCGTTTCTTTGCTCTCCATACGTGGGTGAAAACTCGATGAAACCTAAACCCGCTGTGTTGTTGATAGCAATATTGTGAGCAGGATTGGCTTGTGAATCTTCACCTAATGGCAAAACAAAAAAAGAAAACGCATCTATATCACCAAAAGTTCTTGCCATCTAATTAGACATCTAAAACGAACACTACAATTAAGCACTTCACAATCTAATTAGACATCAAACAAGCATTCATTCTCCATATAAGAAAGTAGACCATTCTCACCATGCAGGCAAATTTTTACGTCTAAAACGAACTTCACACATTGAATTGCAACTATCAATTCTATATAAACACACACACACACACACACACACACAAAGAAACACCCAAAAAACCAAAAACATTACTATAACAAATTGCCTTCCACGAAAAACAGAAGCTATTCAGATAACCAATATAGAATGAATAAAAAAAAAAAAAAAAAAAGGACCTTTTCCGACGTACAAAACCAAGCCGAAAACCGCGGTGGAGATGAGGCAGAGAAGGAACATTCCGACCCCTTTCCGGCCGGCGAACTTGACGATCCAATGGACGAACCTATCCTTTTCCTTAAACATCTTCGTAGGTTTTCTCGAACTAGCTTGAATTGGCAATCCTCCATTCTTGTCGACCAGAGACCCATAACTGCCGGACCGAATCCCCAATCCCAATGACCCTCCAGTCATTGTCGCTCCAATCCCACTTCCTCAACTCTCATTGAAATTTTCCCCAATTCAATCACACACAATTTGCCCTAAAACCTCACTGATTCACCTTCCCACCAAAAACAAAAAAACAAAAAAACTTCTCTTTGAGAATGTACTTCGCAGAAACAATCTTGTGAAATCACTTGAAATTGTCAAAATTATTGGAATCCAAATTCGGTTCCAAGCAACAAACTACTTAAAAAAATTGAAAATTTCTGTTTAATCAGTAAAAATTAGTTTTTTCTTTGGGAAAAAAAGGAAAAATATGAACTTGGAATGGGAAAAAATATATATATATATATATATTAATATATATGTATATAGGGTTTTTGATTGGACGAAAAGGGGTTTTTGTTTGGCACGAATCTGGGTTTTGTATGAAAAACTGAGAAAATCCGAGATCACCAATACTGTGATTCTATTTACTCTTTTTTTTTCGGTTTTTTATTTCGTTTTTGCTAATATTGAGGTGATCTCAGGAGAGGAAATTTTATGCATTATTTATATGGTTGGTGATGGCTCTTAAAACATTTATTAGCGAAAAGAAAGATTTTTTAGAGAAATAAATACATGGAAAAAGCAATTTCCTCTCTTTCAAAAAAAAAAAAACATTGATTAGGCAATACTTGCATCATGTGCGTGATGTCTAACAATCAAGCTGCCGGTGATGTGTCTCCTTAGATGCCACGTAAGATTCGTCCTACCGCAATGGGAACGTGCCACCTGTCAAATTTATAAAAGTTCTTGTCAGACTTGTGGTAGTTTGCAATTGCATAGGTGAATTAATTGCGATAAAAAAAGAGGATTTATTTATTTTGTTTTTTATGGATAATTATTTGTTTATTTTTAATGAATAAATGTCCGAAAATTATTTAAGTCACGTTCATTTTATCGATTTTAATTTAGAATTTAAATTTTGTTACAATAAAAAATTTTAAAAATAATCACATTTAATTTTTTTATTATAATAAAAAACTCTCACATCAAGTCATATCTCAATTTAAATCAGCGAACAAAACATGTTCTTATTTATTTCTTTAACTTGAATTCGAAAGAGCTTATAGTTTGAATTATTTACTAATGGAACAAAACTGCAACTTCAGAATTATATATTGTGTTTTTAATAAACAAGTAAGAGTTTATGTTATTTCAAACAACATTTTGATTATTGTTGACTATAAATGATCTTTTTTTGTCAAAACTTCTTTTTAAAGGCAAAAAAAAAAAAAAAAGATTACTCATTTTACATGAACGTTTAGTTTATGGATTCAGAATCATAATTCAAAACTATTTTCGTTTTACATGTATTTTTTATGAAAAAAATACTATAAAAAATTATAAATTATTATTCAAAATAAAAGACGAATACAGAAAATAAACATGACTAGCTGATTCATCTAAATGAATTTCGTTCTATATCTAATAGATATTGACCGGCACTTTGTTTAAATCCTATTAATTAAAGAATAATTAAACCAACCATTTGATTATGTGATTTATTTATTTTCTGCCAATCTAATAAAACATAAAGCAAAATATTTGCAAATATTATACACACACAAATTTACAAACACGTATGTTTGTGTGACATGATTACAACAGCAGTAAGGTTAACACATAAAATAAGCAAGTCTCTAGTTAAAGAAAAAGGTTCCTAATAATAAACAAAATACAAAGCTCTCAGCAAAAAAAAACAAAACAAAAAACAAAAAAGAAAAAACTTTCAAGCAAAAAAAAAAAAAAAATACAACCCTTAAAAAAATACAAATACAATCCATCAAAAAAAATTGCAAACCTCATGGTGGCCGAAGTTTTCTTTTTTTTTTTTCAAAAAAAAAAATATATTAATAAACTTTTGGCCGGAGTAATTATTCTTAATAAAAAGCATAGAATATAAGTAGTGAATAAATTAATGACAGTAAACTAGTATAATTGGGAAAGTATGACCTAAATACAAATGATCAAATACAAATAAGAGCATCCACATAATATATTTGTCACACTTGCTAAGAACATATGTAGCCTTTTCCGATATGACAATGGAAGTTGACAAAGAACCGCCATAATGTTATATTTTTGTATTTGGATAGGAAAAAAGCTAACGCCTCGTTCATTTTGCGGATTTGAATTTTTAATTCGAGTTGAGATGTAACATTTTTTGAGAGCTTTTCACTGTAGTAGAAAGAGTTAAATGTGACATTTTTTGAAAGTTTTTAACTGTAGAAATTTAGAATTGAAAGCTCGAATCGATGAAATGAACGAGGCATATAATATAACACATAAATGAATACATTTGAATTTTGCAGAGTGACGTACCATGCTGCCACTAATTGATGCAATTTAATTTTACTCTTGGGGGGGACCATTCTGGCGTTCTTTTCATCCCTATCCCCTTCAAAAATTGCCGTGTTTTAAAAGATTTTGATTTGATCCATTGAACGCATTTCTGAAACTCAAATAATAAAATGCTTTTATTCCAAAACAAAGAAGAGAGAAATAGGTTTCCAAGCTGCCGTCGATTAACTAACAATACCTGTTAAAGACAATAGTAATTAATAAACGCAATTATCAATGATTAAAACATTCGTCGAATAATTCATTTGCTTGCTTTTTTTTCCCTCCATTTAAATTACAAAAACGATAGCAATTAATTGTAAACTATCACTACCGTCCACTTGATTCCACCCAATAAAAAAACAAAAAAGTGGGTTAGAAGTTGGGGGCCATGTTCTTCCCACTCCTCCAATCCGCAAACGCCACGTCATGTGATTAAGGTTGTAATATATATATATATATATATATATATATATATTGTTGCTAAGAAAGGTTGTAATGTACTTGAAATCATGTGCCTGTGGATTTCCTAGCCTATTGAAGAGGTCAACTTTCAAGTTCCCAAAGTATCGACTCAAGCCACTTTCTTGGTTGTTTTCATGGTGCTTATAATCAATTCTCACTGCGTTTTCATTTATTTTCTTCGCAGTTTTTATAAAAACAAGGGACCTATGAAATCAATCAATGTGCGAGTTATGGGGCAGAAAAGGGACCATATTTCTCCAGCCACATTGAAATTTAACTCCTAATAATGAGAGAGAAATAAGAAAAACGTTTATTTGTTCTCGTACGGACAAGCAACCGGGGCCAAAGGATCATTGTGGACCTGTGGTGTTGTTTGATAATGTTTATTTTTTGGGAATGAGGATGATTTGGTCAAGTTCTATTTTGGCTGCTTCAGTTTTGTTTTGTTTTTCGTTTTTTGTTTTTCATTTATCTGATTGTGCTCTTGCTTTTATTTGTTAGTGAGATTTATCTGTCGGTTTATGGCATTAAATGCCTCTTTTTTTTTTCTCTTTTTTTTCTTTTGTTCATTTGCATTCACTTAGATTTTTTAGGCCCCGTTTAATTTACACGTTTAAATTAATAATTTTGATTCATTAACAGACATTTTGTAAGATTTTTTTTTGAATTTAGGTTTTATGAGATAAAAAATACTATAATAAAATCAAAATCATAAATTCAAATATAAGAACCAAACAAAGTCATAGAATTAGAAAGAAACAAATATGTAATCATGTGTCCACTTGGCATTATGAGTTCATTTTGTTTGCCTTAAAGAGACACATTAAGAAAATTGCTCTTCGTTTTTAGCAACAAAAAATAAATAAAAATAGAAAGGGAAAAAAATTTCTCAAGGCTCATTTAGAAGGCGTACTTAAATTATAATTTTTAATTATGTCGTTTGAAATTTAAATTTTTTATGAGAAAAAAATACTGTAACATAATTAATTATTTGAGTTTAATTATATGAAACAGACAGATCTTTAACTTGAAGAAAAGAAAAAAAAATTAAGTAGTTGTAGACATTGTCTAACTTAACATAATAACACACTTAACTCCACCGTAAGTGTAGATTTTCCACGTCCTCGAATTATTATTATTTATCGGACTTGGTAATAATGTCCAATAACATTATAAAATGATATGCGAGAACATCCAATCATTTGCATTACTTATTTGAGAACATATAGTCGTTTGCATTATTAGGTATATAAGTGGTGTAGTTAAGTGGGCTTCTTTTAAGAAAATGGTCTGGCTTGCATATGAATTTGGACTAATCCGGAGCGGTAATTTCCAAGAATCCAGGAGCAGCACATAAAAATTAAGAATAAAATCATTTTAATATGCTCTATTGTAACAAAACATCTTGTTGGTGTCATGTATTTTTAATAATATTAAAACGGGTACATTTACCTTTAAAGAAAGGTTCTTTTAGTATCATGACACAAATTTTTGAGATATAAAATATTCATTCTACCATTCTCACTAATTAACAATTAATTAATAATTTAAAAAAAAAACTTAGAAATACTTTAAAACATTTAAAAACTAAAAATTAGAATAAGTTAGTCTAATTCAAAAGTATAATTTATATATTTACCATCTCTCTCCCCCTACGTGGCTAGGGTTTCTCTCGTCAAGAGGCTACTAGCAAGTCTGCATTTTGCAGGAGCTAGAGTTGACTGAGCCGCCTCCTGACGGTCTCCAGCCTCCCGGCTTTGTGTGGGTTTTGCTTTTCTTTTGGTTTTCTTACCTTGTTTTACAGGTAAATGGTGTTCCTCCACGGGTAAGGTGGATTTTGGCGGATTTGGATTTAGTTTTGCTTCGTGGTTTGCATTTCTCATGTTGTATGCTTTCGCCGGGAATGTCGCCAAGGTCACCGTGGTCAAGTTCATGCCATTGAAGGTGTCAGAAGTTTCCGATTTGCAGCCATGTAAGGGGGAGAGGCCGTTGTCGGCAAGATC